>NW_027171928.1:0-5000 GCF_036898095.1 Palaemon carinicauda
ATTGAAGAAGATTTAAAAAAAAAAATATTCCAATATTACTGTGTTTTTGAGAATTCTTTGGTTACCAAAGGAAAAACTGTTCCAATATGAGAATCGATTCCAACTTTGAGTATAGAGTATTTTTCAACCTCAATAATTTACCTCTACCGATCGTGTGGTACTGGGAAGCTTATCTATGTTACAAGAAAATGAACCTTGAATGTTGTTGTCACTATTGTTGTTGCTGTTGTTGTAAATGACCTGGCCCTTCCAAGCCACGCACAGGCTCTTGCAATTCTGCATCACGTAATGAAATTGAAATATTAGGATTTTATTAAGAGGTTTTACCTCTGCTGCCTAGAACATATTCTTAATGACCTTCTTTAACTGTTCTCCAGTTTATGGAGAAGTAAAGTAAAGAGTAAAATTATACATTATTAGCGAATGCCAAGAACGTCTTGTTTGAAGGGGCTATGATCTATCATAAGTGATATCTTCTAGGCATTCTAGCAGATACAACGAATCATTTTCACTATTTCTTAAATATTGGAAAAAGAAAAGTTTCATTCAGGATATTTTGATGATTAAGTGACGTTGTAAAGAGTAAGAGACTGAAGTGTTCAGACACTAATTTATCTTAAAAGAATGGTAATTATAAAAGTTTTCACCTCCATCAATGGACATCTTTCAATATGTACACATAAGTATTGTTATGTATACATGATCTTACAAATAATATATATATATATATATATATATATATATCCTCTGAAGGCCACTTGAAATAACATTGTTTACTGACTGTACAGATTGAGAGATAATTTCATTGAATAGCCTCAGGGCGTCATCCACCAGTGGCTCCTATTGAGCTCCTTCATTAGTTTCTCTCATCATTCAGCTGATGATGGAACTAAGGCTCGAGAGAGTTCCCTAAGTTGGTCCATTTGGTCTCCCTCCCTCCGAAGATGCCTTGGATTATTATACATAAAAGTCACTGACAGAGTTGACTAAGGGTAAATCTAAAAGAACTATTCTTCTCTTCTCAGTTTGGCTTCGATTTCATATTTCAATTGCACTCAATCCATTTCGAAAAAAAAAATAATTCAATATTCAATACTTATATATACTTTATCTGCTATTAACTTATTTCCTTTCATCACTGAGTTCCTTTACTTTGTTGGAGGTCTTGGGAGTGTATCATTCTGCTTTTCCAACCAGGGTTGTAGCTTGGATAGTAATGATAGTAATAATTACAATTCAGTAAATTAATTTTTTTTTATATTATAAACCTGTATGGTTTAATGATGATACTACTTAGTATCATGTAAAACGTCTAAATTGAAGTAAACTTATTTTGAAACTCTGGTGTTTTGTAAAACTAGTATATTAGGAGGGATGTTTTCTGTTTAAGTACTTATTTTAACAGAAAATCAGGGAGCCTCTTTTTAACTGTTGCAGGAAGACTTTCTTTGTAACTAAAGATATTTCTAGTACGGTACTTGTCCTTAAGCATGGTCTACCAATATGCGTCATTTCAATACAAATCTGTTTATTGGTTTTCTGGTTTTGAATGTTGAATCTCGTTCTAATTATAAGTGTCAGTCCTTTGAGAGCATCGAAATCCCGTGCACTCTCCGAAGGATATCATGTCTTCATAAGTAGTCACAAAATTACTTGAGGTTTGCATTAACCACTGTACATATGCTGCAAAGTGACTATTTCCTTCACACCCTAAGTAAACTTTAGAATATTGTAGACTCTTTTAGTCTGGTACATCTTTTCAACTCCCGCCCTACGTAGTCATTATATCAAAGATTACTTACCATTATTGAAATTATGAAAACCTTATTATGTTTGCAGTGTTTGGAGTTAACATCTTCAATATGACCAATTGTAAGGTATGATAGTAATCTAACCGTTGAAACAATAGCACAGCTAAACGTATAACCTCTTTTCTAATGTTTGTAATGAGTGGTTATTCTTCTTTCTTTGCTTCCAAAATATGTTTATAATGTATGAAACTTAAAGTCTGTTTTAGGATAATTTCTTGAAAATTATGAACAGTCAGGATCCTCGTAACATACTTCACCAGTGGATTTTCTCCTGAATAGTTTTTTAATAAATACAAAACTAATCTTTAAAAACAAGGAACGACTCAGTTATATTAAATTATTTGATTCAAAAAATATCAAAAATTAATATTCTTCAAAGTGTGTTCTTTATTAAGACGCAAAATTGTTACAGTTGTTATTAGTTCACGTCTTATTCTTTGAACTTTCAGTTATTGTAATCAAAGATGAGTATCATATACAATAAACTGTGTTGTATATGAATATTTGTCAATTGTTTTAAAGTTTTATCTTTATTCTTCTTCTTCAACCTATTTTATTAACGTTTTCATTATTGATATTATTATTACTATTAATCTCATAATATTTATTATTAGTAAATCTCAATATACAATAAACTAATTTCTTTCTCTTATAAAAATAGAGACAATTTTATACGTATAGAATTCCAATAGAGTTTTCAAACTAATGTAAAAATATTATATAAACTGGTAATGTTTTTATACGAAATTGATGCACCTGAAATTTCACAATGTCACAGTTACTATTATTAAAATATTTTATTCAGTGAAGCTATAATTAGTCCTGGAGGTATTTCTATTTTTTATTTGTCTTTCCTATTGCTCTACATTTCCTAGGTAAATACAGTTGAATGAATTGATTTACTAAAGGAACTCGTTGCTGAAGTTAAATTTTCAGGCTTTTTTGTAAATGGGATCTGTAAAATAAAATTTTATTATAAGATCAGTGCTCGTAAAGTTTCTTAAAAAAGGAAAGTTTAACATTCAGTGAATCCTAGAATTTCTTGATTACATACAACTGTTCAGAGAGACGAAGGAGAGTTAGAAAGTTCTAAAAATCCTTTTGGTAATCATTCAATTTAATCATTTTCCCAAGGGATCCTTTTAGGAATATCCTACTTGTTAAGCGGTAATGTAAATCGGGTTATGATTACAATAGTTGAGCCACTGTATGAAATGATTTCAATATAATTTGTTTTTCTCTTTTATAAACACTCGTAGAACAAACTAGTCACAAATAATTGCAAATTAGTTGCTGCAAAGTTATCTTGGTTGCTATAAAGGACAAGGAAATTTTGTATATTTTCCTTACAATAATTGGTGAAACCAACAATAACAATGATAAAAAATTGTTATACACCTTGTTAAAAAAAAATGGATTAATAGGAATAAAAAGGTTTTAGCTTGGATTTCTTTTCGCTTCTAGATGTAGCTTCGTTTAGGAACTTGAACGCTAAAAAAACACAATTCAGAATCAGAAATCTTGGCTAGATATGTAGGGAGAATAAATACAGGTTGATGAAGATTAAGAACATTCCTACACTTCATCTTTAGCTTACAGCAAAGCTAATTTCTTTTTTCGTCTATTAACCTTTTTTTTAATACGGGGTAAACACGGTTGCCTTCTTTTTGAAGGACTTTACTTTGGCTTTTTGGGGTAGATCTTAGTCCCAATCGGCTGCCCTGCGTGACATTCCTAAGACACCAGTAGCGTATGTTCATGTGTTGTACCATTCACTAGCGTCCTTCCTCTCAGCAGCTAAGAGTCCTGGCACAGTTAAGTCAACAGTTCGAGACATGTGAAGTGTCTGCTAAGCTCTTTGACGGAGCCTAATTAACCTTGCTTTATTTCCAACTGAATCTGTCGATTCATCTTCTGTGTACCTGGTTGAAAATTTACTAATTCTCTTATTTACCTGTCTCATCTGATATGGGTTTATGTTGCAGAATAACTAATATAATTAAAGGCTAGAAAATGAATAAAGAGGGGAAGATAAAGAAAGCTCTCTCAATCATTCAGGCTTTCTTTATTGGAATGACCTCTTTTCTCTTCCTGCACTTAATCACCTGCCGTCCTATCAAAGGAATAATAAGAAATTTCCGCGGTTCTTCTTTTTTGAAAGACAATGATTAAAGGTTTCTGTTTTTCTCTTCAAGACTTCAGACTGTCTGACTCGTCTTTTTTTCTTACTTGTTTTAACAGACTTAATGGATTTGATAAAGATACCTTAATTGAGTGCAGTCATTGGAGTGAGTACTTCGAAAGAATGTATATAGAATATAAATGAGAGACATAGGATGGTTAGTAAATGGTTGTATAACCTCAGGAAGATTATTGTGAAAAAAAAAATAATGTTGTAAATACCACCAAGAAGTTAAGGAAAAGAAATATACTAGAAGGTGATATATTCATAACAGGGTCATGAAATACATTAGTAATAGTGTGATTCAGCGACTACTACTACTATTATTATTATTATTATTATTATTATTATTATTATTATTATTATTATTATTAAGCTACAACCCTACTTGGAAAAGAAGGATGCTAGAAGCCTGAGGGCTCCAAAAGGGAAAGTAGCCTGTGAGGAAAGGAAATTAGGAAACTACAGGAGAAATAATCCACAATTAATATAAAATATTTTAACCACAGTAACAACATTAAAAAGATCTTTCATATTATATCAAATATAAACACTTAAAGAACAACAAGAGGAAGAGAAATAAGATAAAATAGAGCCCGAGTATATCCTCAAGCAAAATAACTTTACACAAATACAGTGAAAGACTATAGTACAGAGGATAAGCCGCTATTCAAGACAAAAGAACAACGGTTAGTTTTTCGATTGCCCTTCTCTAAAAAAGCAGCTTCCCATAGCTTACTATAGCTAAAGAGTCTTCCACCCTACCAAGGGGAATGTAGTCACTGAACAATTACATGGCAATAGTTAACTTATTGAGCGAATAAATTTTTTTGGTAATCTTAGTGTTGTCATGTGTATGAGGACAAATGAGAGTATGAAAAGAATAGGCCAGACTATCTGGTGTACTGTATGTGTGGACAAAAGGAAAATGAGCCGTAATCAGAGAGAGAGATCCAGTGCAGTACGGTCTGACCAGTCAATATATAGATATATGTGTGTGTACTGAA
>NW_027171928.1:12500-20000 GCF_036898095.1 Palaemon carinicauda
CAGCCCGAATCTGCTGGCCAATACGATTAGCGGCCGGCAGCCGGGTATTAGTGTTTTCAGCAGTCGGCTGGCAATGATTGCCGGCAGGCACACAATCGCGAATCAGTGGGCTGCCGTCTATTAGTTAAAGATAGTATATCTTTGAACTATACAGGGGTAGTCGCCGGCCGGCACGTGCAGGGGCACGCCAGTATGTACCAGCGCGTGCTAGCCGGCACAACAGCATGCGATGTACAGTAGTTGCTGTATTCGTAGTGTAGTACACACTGCATTCGCAGAAACTGCTGTGCAGAGCTTGTGATAACACTAAAGTTCTTCATCATACTTAATGTTTTCTTGTACAGCGTTTTGTTGAGACCATACAATATATAGAAAATAAGTTCTTTCTGTATTCATTCTATCCCGTATATTAAAAGTTTATATCAAGGTGTGAACTACAACTTCAATTTCCGTTTAGGAAATTACATAAGGTACTCTAGAATAGAATTAACCTTAGTTTTAATATCTCGGGAGGTTTCAGCAATTGACTGGACAGGAAATACAACTATGTGACTTTCCTTATTTCTTTTATACCTTTTCTATATAAGCTAAATGTCTCAATATAAGTGAAAGCCTTCACTTGATACTCATGGATTTTTCTTCTCTTTACAGTAGGACCATCCGAAGTGCGGGAGTGTGTTCTGTAATGTCCGCAGTAAGAACTTCTGTGGACATCAATATTGCAGGTGGTACCTAGCATGCGCAGCCTCCAGAAGTGATCACCGCTATTGGGACCCTCAGGTTTGTACAGTTTGTTCTAACCTGATTACCGAGGCTTTTGACGACGCAAAGTCAACGGAGTCAAGGGATGTTGCCAGGGAAACGTTACGATCCTGGGTGAGGTGTTTTCAGAAAAACACCTCAGGTCCCTACCTTCCAAATGAGAAGATGAGGGCCTACCTTTTCCCTAAAGCATCGGCTGATGCAATCATCCCCCAGCTTCATGTGGAGATACCAATTGCCTAGAATCCGGTAGATTCTAAAGTCTTAGCCGCCCTTCAAGACATCCAATTGGATTATAGGATGTTGGAGGTGTCGGATTCTACTGAGAAGGACCTTCTAGGAGAAGGTCAGGAGGAGGAGCTGTTCCAGGCTCCTCAAGTAGAAGAGGAAGAAATCGACGAAGTGTCGGTTACATCGGTTCCGGACCCAGAACCTATTCCGTCTATATCGTCTGCTATCCCAGATGAACTGGGAAGGACTCTTTCTTCCATTGTTGAGATGATCCAACAAATTCAATAGAAGAAGGAAGAGAAGGAAGCTGCAATGAAACTGGAGATACGTAAACTTGCAGCAACACGTGGGCCCTAGAAGCGGCTCAGCGTGAAGGATCTTTCTTTGTGCCCGGATACCAATCCTTGGAGGTATGCCGAACACATGCCACTGACAACCAGGAAGATCGTGATCTTAGAAAAGTTGGGAGCAATTCCCCTGGAAGAAGTGGAATTTTGGCCCAACAAAGATTCTTATCCGGACTTCTATGTCCGTCTTATGAAGGAGAGCCTCAAAGGAGGAGACGGAGCCGAAGGAGGTCATAGTGTTTTACCATAGTAAAGCTCAGACGTTACTAGCGAGCTCGATGAAAGAGAGGGGCTTCACTAACTCAAAGGTGCCCGCCTTGAGTAAGAAGCTTCCTTAATTTGTGGCCTCTCCTACCAAAGCCTTTCCCTTCTTGGATAAGGGACATAAGGCCGTCTTGAGGGCTGTGAAGGCATGGAAACCATGCCCCTCCTTGGAGGAGTGCAAGCCATTATCTCTGACCTTGCCCTTGGACCAAGAAGACTGGAAGGATGTACACCTTACCTTCTCAGTCGGGAAGCTGGAAGCTGATATTGCTGAACGCCAGTTCAGTGAGGCACTTCCAAAACTGTCGGAGGTTCTCTTGCGTAGAGAGCAAGAGACCAAGGAAAGACTTGCGGCATAAAAGTCGTTGCAAACGACACTAGAAATGATGGCAAGTGACCCCAAGATGCAGGACATGTTCATGGTTGTGGCCAAAACCCATCTGGCCACAGTTACGAAGGATCTCTATAGCTTTATTAAAGCTAGGAGAACCTGTAGAGAGTTCGTGTTTGCCTCGGCTACGGTGAAGCACGAACCGCGGAAACTGATCTCCTCTCATATTTGGGGTAAAGACCTCTTTCCCAATGAAGTGGTTAAAGAGGTAGTAGACAAGGCCGCCCCCAGAGAATAGGAACCTTCTCAAAAAGTGGGGCTTAAATCTTAAGAAAGTCTTCTCCGGATGAGGGTCCTCAACCCAAGAGGAAGACAAAAGGTCCTAGGCCATCCTCTCGGCGGGCTAAACCCTACCGACAGCAACAACAACAACTTCCTGTGACCGCGGTGCCTCAGATAGTGGCACAACCTCTAACCATGTACCAGCTGGTACCTCAACAAGTGTGTCGCCAGATTTTAACCCAGCCTTCGAAAGGCAGACTTCTTCCTTTCATTCGAGAGCTATAGGAACAGCCAGAGGTTCTTCTAGATGCCCTTCAAGAGGAAGGGGATACAGGGGAGGACGCAGTCAAGGAGGCAAGACCTCAGGTCAACAACAGCAGAAGTAAGATACTGCCAGTAGGAGGGAGACTACAGCTATTTAGGGATCGCTGGACCTTCGATCCCTGGGCCCAAAGCCTAATTAAAAATGGACTAGGTTGGAGCTGGAGCAGTCCTCCACCTCAATTTCCTCAATTCTTCTAACACTCATACCCTGTTCTGGAAGAATATGTCCGAGAACTCTTAGACAAAAGAGTAATCCGGAAAGTTAAGTCCATAAAATTCCAAGGAAGGCTGTTTTGTGTTCCAAAGAAGGACTCAGAAAAACTTAGAGTTATTCTAGACTTGTCGCCACTCAACAAGTTCATAGTGAACTACAAGTTCAGAATGCTCACGCTTCAGCACACAAGGACCCTATTACCCAGAAGGGCATATACTGTCTCTTTAGACTTGTCTGACGCTTATTGGCACATTCCAATTAATCGTCACCTCTCCTCCTACCTAGGCTTCAAGTTACATAGAAAATTTTACGCCTTCAGAGCCATGCCTTTCGGGATAAACATAGCCCCAAGGATTTTCACGAAGCTCGCGAACGCAGCCGTCCATCAATTACACCTAAAGGGGGTCCAAGTAGTAGCCTACTTTGACGCCTGGCTGGTGTGGGCAGCATCCAGGACAGAATGCATGCAAGATTCTAAGATAGTGATCCAGTTCCTGGAACATCTTGGATTCAAGATCAACATCAAAAAGTCTCTTCTTTCTCTAGCTCAAAAATTTCAGTGGTTGGGAATCCACTGTAATTTGGAGTCACATCGGCTTTCCATTCCTAGTGAGAAGAGGAAAGAAATAGCTGGATCTGTCTAAAGACTATTGAAATCCAAAAGGATATCAAGACGCGAACAGGAGAGAGTGCTAGGCTCTCTACAGTTTGCTTCGATGACAGATCCAGTGCTAAGAGCACAGCTTAAGGAGTCTGGAGAAAATACGCATCAAACGCGTGAAGAGATCTACTAAGACCACTACCGACTTGACTGTGAATGCTTGTCAAGCCGTGGTCCAATGGCAAGCAATTGAAGAAATCAATACTTCTTCAACCTCCTCCCCCGTCAGTATCTATCCACAGAGACGTTTCAAAGAAGGGTGGGGAGGCCACTCTCATCAGATGAGAGTCCAAGGAGCTTGGTCAAATCTTTTCAAGTCATTTCACATCAACTTTCTAAAAGCCATGGCAGTACTTCTGACACTGAAGAAAGTTTCTCCTCGTCACTCGACCCACATAAAACTGGTTTTAGACAGCGAAGTGGTAGTGAGATGCCTTAATTGACAAGGGTCGAGGTCACCTCAAATAAACCAAGTGATGTTGGCCATATTCCGTTTGGCGGAAAGGACGAAATGGTATCTGTCAGCAGTTCACATTCAAAGGTTCCGCAATGTGACAGCGGACGCTCTATCTAGGTTTACACCTATAGAGTCAGAATGGTCCCTTGACGCAGGATCGTTCTCCTTCATCTCGAGTCAAGTCCCAGAGCTGTAGATAGACCTCTTTGTGATGAAAGACAACAAGAAAATAGATCGTTACGTGTCCCCTTATGAGGATCCGTTAGCAGAGGCAGTGGACGCTAAGTCCCTGGATTGAACAGATGGTCCAGTATCTATCTGTTCCCTCTGCACAACCATGTTTTGAAGGTCCTCGATAAGCTGAGATCCTTCAAAGGGAAAGCAGCAATAGTGGCCCACAAGTGGCCAAATAGCGTGTGGTTCCCTCTAGCATTGGAACTGCGACTAAAATTTGTACCGCTACCGGATCCATCCCTGTCTCAGCGAGAACACAAGTCGATTGTCTTCGCTCCATCACAGAAAACACGGAACCTACATCTCATGATTTTCTCTCCTTAATGATTAGAAAAAGATTCGGTGTTTAAAAGTCAGTTTAGACTTTTGGAGGATATCAGAAGACATTATGAGGCTTCAGGGAAGAAATAGCTATCCTTTGTCAAGGCGAAGAAACCGAAAGAAATCATAACAGATTCCTATTTATCATTCTTCATTTACCTTCATGAGCAAGGTTTAGCAGCCAACACAATTCTATTGTTCAAGCCTGCTTTGACAAGTCAGATACCATATGCCTTACAGGTCGACCTTTCTAACGTCATTCTTAATGAACTAGCCCTTCAGCGCTTCCAAAGACCCTCTGCATGGTCATTAGATATGATTCCTCATTGTGTATAAATAATGAACAATGAAGAATGTGCTAAGAAGGTTTTGAATTTAAGTCATATTTTTGTTTGTACTTCCAACTTTCTAGAAGCCATGGCAGTACTTCTGACACTGAAGAAAGTTTCTCCTCGTCAATCTAGAGAGGAAGGCCACGTCCAGTTCTTGGAGGGAGAACTGAATCTATTTCCAGACCCAACGTTTCTTACCAGGAACAAGCTACCCAACAACAGGTGGGGTCCCTAGAGAATCTGCCCTCTGAAGGAAGATGCATCTCTATGTCCAGTGGAGTGCATAAAGGTCTATCTTCATCGAACTTCAGACTTTATGGGAGGACAGCTGTTCAGAAGAGAAACCCTGGGTTCAGAGTTATCTATAACTAAGGGCAAAATTCACCCGTGTTATTCGCAGAAAGGATCCAGACAATACACCCGTTAGTCATGATCCGAGGAAAGTCGCCTCTTCAATAAAATTTCTTTAATCATACGGACTTTGAACATCCTTGTTTGCACACCGGCTGGTAGTCATCCAAGGCGTTCTTTATGCACTATGCAAAGCAAGTAGAGCAACTTATGAGATTTGTGGTAGCAGCAGGTAAAATTCGTTAACCTTCTGTTTGAAGTCTGCGAGGAACAGTGTAATTAATTTGGTACGATTAATTAAGAGGGTGCGCGTGCAATCACTGTATGTTACTACACGCTGAGCGATAGGCCATGGAAGTATCCTTACGAACTGTTCCATTGACGTCGGTAAACTATAGCATAATATTGACACTTGTGCCAAGCGTTTTTTACGCTAGTGTATGTAAACAGTATACAGACTATATTATTATTATTAATAATTCAATTGAAGTGGCAAATCTGTTTCCTAGTAGATGAAACAATATTTTCTGTTGACTGTTTTTCTTTATGCTTTTACGCATATCATCCACATTTTATAAATTTTATAAATGTTGATCTGATATGTACATTTATTAAATTTTAGTAAACTACTTCATATTATTCCCCCATACTCATTTTATTAGAAATGTACTGAGCATTAAGATTAAAATATGGTTATTTTTATTATGATATGTCTTTCCAGACTGTTCCCTGATTCAAGCAAAAGTCCACTCACTCTAACCTTTCCTTGGGGATGACGTGGTACCCTAACGGGTTGGTGGCAAAGAGGCAAAATTTGTTTCTATGCGGATACAACCATTATCCAATAGTTTAGAAGAGTAGTCACATTGGGGAAGGTGTCACAAATTCATTCTGACATTGGTGACTCTTATACAAACTTGGCTTTATATTGTATAGGGCGAGACCACTATACAAGCTAGTCATTTTGTCATCCATAAATTTTTATGTACTCCTCGAGACTTTTTATAGAGTCTAGTTCGACTCTTCCCTGTAGGGGGCAGGAAGCACTAACATAGTTCATGCTTGGATGAAATGATGTATGACGGTAACATCATAGGGCTCTAGGTCTAGACGGACCAAGAAAATACTTTCTTGAGAGTACGGCACTGATTGAGAATCCACAGATACAGTAATGCTCTGGTAAACTTCCATCAGGACGATATGGCCTGAGCCCAAAAAAACGGATTTTCAGCGAAGCGAAAAATCTATTTTCGGGTGAGGTAGACATGCCCTGATGGACCCACCCTTCCTTTTATTGTAAAAGAGCCTGTTGTCCCCTCTCTATAGTACAGTATCTGTAAGACCTCGTCTATCGCTACAAGGAATAAAGAGGGCGCTACCGCCTTCATCAGATACACACTGGAAACGGAATAGGAGAGATGCCTTGTGAGCGGCTCTCTTTTCATTTTCGTTTCAGATTCTTGTCACTATATCCCCTTGAAGCGTTAATACTGTTCGGGGTGAAGATGGCCATGTGACGTGTCAAGAATACGTCCTCTGATATTATGCGATATCCCTTTGAGATTATTAAGGGATATTCGCTCCAGGAGTTAGAATTCTCGATACCTTAAGGTAAAATTCTCTGGGAATATCACTGTAGTCAAATATACCTTCGAAAGATACCTAATAGGAACTTTCATCATGAGGACATGGCTACCTCACCCAAAAATAGATTTTTCGCCTCGCTCAAAATCCGTTATATATATATATATATATATATATATATGTTAGCGTGGTACTGTTATAAACACACATTAGTTTTATAATCAAATGTCTCTTCAATGTGGTGTAATTTTTATACTTGGTAGTTTACTTCTTCTTCTGAATAAGTCTAACTAAGTTAACTTTAAAACAGTTTATTTCTTTAAAAACAGTTATTAACATCCCCATCACAGGAGTATAGATGGTTTGGTCAGATGACCGTTCCGTATGACATCTTGACCAAAAAGTCACTAAAATATCCATATTGATTTTAAACTCTAATTAGTTATCTCAGCACTTAATGATTTAGTGTAAACACAACATCAATACCGGAAGGTACTTACATCCGTTTGAGAGACAACTCTTTCTCACGGCTTGGTTGTGTTTACTCTTCATGAAAAATGTTACATTGCAATTGAATAGCAGTGTCTTGAGTCTCGCATCCTGCTTATGACTGACTATGGCATCTCTCACACTCGCTCCTAACTTACATATTGACCTCTTATGTCATGGATTTATATATGTAATTTTACATACGTTACATTAGCTCGGTCAGCTACTTTCAATTAATTGAACTCTAAATATACGTTCAAAATATGTTTACTAGGAGTGTGACTGGATATATATATATATATATATATATATATAT
>NW_027171928.1:22500-32500 GCF_036898095.1 Palaemon carinicauda
TATATATATATATATATATATATATATATATATATATATATATATGCATAAAAATCACAGGAAAACGTGATGCTCAGATGCAGAAGAATCACAGGGAAAATGAAAATACGAAGTATACGCTTAAGTCCTGACTAGTTCCGTGATACTTCTTCAGAGGACTGATTTATTGAGAGAGGTTTCTTTACATTTTATAGGGAAAGCAAACGTACGAACATACATATAGAGATTAAGAGAACAATGACACTCCCTTACTAATTAAACCAAGGCAACAAAGTTAAAAAATCTGTATTTACTTCAATGTTTTTAAGAGCATTTCGAGTCTGTTGCCCTGAATATATTGATGACGAAATAAATGGGATTAGAGCCATTGGTAAAAAACTAAAGTATCCTGAAATTGTTTTAGATGATGCCCTAAGAACAGCAAAAAAGAATTTTTTCGGTAATGATAACAGAAAAAACTACAACACACAAAATTTACTTGTACTACCTTATTGTAATTCTTTTAAACAAATTCCCCAACTGTTGAAAAACTTCAATGTAAATGTAGCATTTACGAGTAAAAATACAATAAAAACAGCCTTAATAAAGAACTCTCCTGACATTACCAAGGGATGTGTATATCGTATTCCATGCAATGCTTGCGAAAAATACTATATTGGTCAAACTGGTAAAGCCTTAGAAAAGAGAATTTAACAACATAAGAAAAGTGTCAGGTATGCTCAAGATAGTATTGCACTCTTTGCTCATGTTAGATATAAAAATCACACCATTAATTGGTCAGGTGCAAAGAAATTGGTTCATTCAAATAACTTATTGGAAAGAAACATCATAGAGTCCAGTTTCATAAAGGAAACCTTTGAAAACAACTTGAGTATTGGTCATGGAATGTATAAACTCGAAGTCTTTATATGTAAAGAGATTTGTAAGCTATATAAAAAAACATTAACCACTTAATGTAGAATTGAATGTATTGTGAATAATTAACATCGCTGTAAAATTAATATTTAGACCTAAGCTACCATTCATTAATAGGTACAATTATTTTGTATAGTACGCATAAGTATATTGGCACTATATAGTGTTATGCTAGATATAGGTATTGATGTATACATGATTATATGTTTATGATATTAATGTTGTATGTTTATATATGTAAATATACACATGTATATGGGTATATGTATATATGTGTATATAAATGTATGTATATATATGTATATGTATATATATATATATATATATATATATATATATATATATATATATATATATATATATATATATATATATATATATATATATATATATATATATATATATATATGTATGTGTATGTTTTGCTCAAGTATTTATATAGATAAGGGTACCGTGTTTTCATATAATTAAACTGTACTGAAAGTCAAACAAACAAGTATTTACCCGCCACTAGATGACCCTCTTTGGCAGGTGTCTAATGAGCTTGGGGACTCCGCCCACTTGACCCAGGTAGCTGGTAGGGGAGTGTCATTTTACTCTTAATCTCTATATGTATGTTCATACGTTTGCTATCCCTATAAAATGTAAAGAAACCTCTCTCAATAAATCAGTCCTCTCAAGAAGTATCACGAAACTAGTCAGGACTTAAGCGTATATTTCGTATTTTCATTTTCCCTGTGGTTCTTCTGCATATATATATATATATATATATATATATATATATATATATATATATATATATATATATATATATATATATATATATATATATATATATATATATATATATATATATATATATATATATATATGTATATATATATATATATATATATATATATATATATATATATATATATATATATATATATATATATATATATATATATATATATATATATATATATATATATATATATATATATATAGGGCTTATATATTTTATTAGATGCCCACAGATTCCCTATTTTAACATTTAGGGCTTATATATGTTATGACATGCTCAAAAATTATTTATGTTTTAAATGTTTTTAAAATGTTTTTTTTTTTAAATGCAAATGTTCAAGAGTCTCTTCAACTAAATATTACTAGCGTACTAACTGTTTTTTGTGCACAACACTTTTCCAAGATAATTGTACTCCTTTGAGTGAATGAAGGGGCCAGTTTTAAACAGCTTTAAATTGAAATAAAATAGGAATTTTGTCTAGTCATGGCAAAACGTTCTGTTTGATCTCCAACTTATTTTCTTTAACCTACGCCAAACAAAGATGTTAACTGCGATAAATATCATCACCGTAACGCTGATTGCTGCTAGTAACACGTAGAAATGAAGGTCTGCAGAAGTCGGTGTCGGGTTTTCCATCTCGGTTAATTTCATCAACCGCTTAGCCACTCGTGCATTGTATGGGAGAGGTAAAGATCGAATTGTAGTCAACCATGTAAAGTTCGCGAAGTAGGCCCGTTTTCTGATGATAGTCTTGATTCCTTGGACCGTGTAATTCGTGGATGTACCGATACAACCATCTGCTGCAACGAAGATTTGGGAATAGGACGTGGATCTGTCCGGGCATGATACATTGAAGCCGGCCTTGTCGTATCGTATCCACGAGCCGTTGTTCAGTCTGCAATTGAACTTATTATCGTCAAAGGGATAAAGCTTTTTCAGACAATTTTCATGTGTGTGGGAGAGAGCACCGTCTAGCACTATACCTAACTCGCATGAAACCATTGAGTTTTTTATAAAAATCAAAGGAGTCAGCTGTACATATTTTTTTTATTTATTGCGTCTGAACAGTAAGTTAATTGATTTAAGTCTTTAATGACCATATATGTTTCCTTGTCTGGGGAAATTAATACGTGTCCTGTCAAACTGGTTATTACTGGATTTGAGTGATTCGTCATGAAAGTCGGAAATGGTGATATCCTTTACGATTGCCAGGCATTAGAAGAATCAAAGGGAATTGTAATCATAATTCTGTGATTTTCAACGCTTACTGTAATTAGGCTGTAATAAAATTCTAACCTACGTGCGTCTAACAAAGGAATATAACCTAATTTCTCCCGTCCGTTCTCCACAATTAACGTTAAGTCTCTTATCGGCAACAAATCCGGTGACAGTACACCTTTAGTCGCTAACGTAATAGCTTCCACATAGTCTTTTGATTTCTCAATGAAATATGCAATTCTATTATGGATATGATCTATTTTTGAATCATAATACGTTATCGTTGCCAACAAATCTTGTACTTCCATAACCCATTACAGCCTAGCGGCAGCAAAAGCTGCCACTATATTCTGAAGTGTCCAGAATCGTCTGTGTGTCTAACCGCCTTATCTTACATTATGAGCATATTGAAACAAGTTCATTCTTGCTGCTGACCGGGCCACATTACCCTACAACTCACCTAATGCTGTCAGTTGAGCTTAGATTGTGAATAAGTTAAGATGGGTGAAAAGAGGACTACATTTAGTTTTAAATAAAGGTATTTTCTATATGAAATTTACAATGATTTCAAAACATTATTGCTGTGTTTTTATGATCTAGAGGTTTCTTTTTTGTGTGTTATCCATAAAATATCTCTGCAATTTTTTTCAAGGCCATCACTGAGAAAATCATTTTTAATGGCAGCTTTTGCTGCCGCTAGGCTATAACGTAATCATTTTTTTCCGTTTTCTTATATAGAGTTCATTTATTTTTCAAATAGTGGTCAAAATCTTATTAGAGTATATTTAGTTCGTAGTTTCATGACTGAGAGAAGAAATTAACGTTGAATGAACTCAATTCTTTGCTTGCTACTCAGCTCCACATGAGTTTTATAAGAAAAACTGATGCAATTTTTCTTGCTCACGGATGTTTTATCTTGCAAACGTAACATTAGGGTTCCTACAAAAATGATAGTACATGTATGTGAATGTCGATATATAAGTCTATACGCAGATAAACACACACATATATACACACACACACACACACACACACACACACACACACATATATATATATATATATATATATATATATATATATATATATATATATATATATATATATATATATATATATATATATATATATATAGATATATATATATAGATATATATATATATATATATATATATATATATATATATATATATATATATATATATATATATATAGACATATATATGAATATATATACATATATATATATATATATATATATATATATATATATATATATATATATATATATATATATATATATATATATATATATATATATATATATACATATATATATATATATATATATATATATATATATATATATATATATATATATATATATATATATATATATATATATATATATATATATATATATATATATATATGTATATATATTCATATATATATCTATATATATATATATATATATATATATATATATATATATATATATATATATATATATATATATATATATATATATATATATATATATATATAGATATATATATATATATATATATATATATCATCTCTGCACACTTACTTTGAATGGAATCTACGACCTTCTGGATGAACATGACAAAAAAGAAGTAGATGTTTCTGTAAATCTCCTCCCCCCCTTGAGGATACGGATGCAGATATTGACCAAGACTCGGATGCTTCAGATGATGAAGTTGCATGCAATCCTGGTCATTTGCCCAGAAGGATTCTCGCCACAGATGTCGCAATCGACAAATTGAAAGAAAAAGTAAATAACCATGTCGACTGCATAAATCTTTTCTGGACTGAACAATGGATTGAAGAACTTTATCATCAGAGCACAACATATGGAGAACAAAAGTCGCTCTCTAGAGACCACATCACACCACAAAATGTGAAGATTTTTCTTTCTATTCGTATACTTTCTGGCTACAACAAACTTCCCTACCGAAGAATGTACTGGTCTGAAACTCCTGATGTATTCAATTACTGGGTTTCTGAAAGCATTAGGAGAGATACATTTGATAAAATTCTTAGAAGTCTTCATTTTGCTGGCAATATGAAAATGACCGACGACCGATTTTACAAGGTAAAAGTTATGTTTCTTTTTATACTATAATCTCAGATTATGGTTTGATGATTTATCATTTAAATAATGTTTGTTGATTTATTTATCCTCTTTTGTACGATATACTGAAGAACTGAAATATATTGACCAATAAAACCTTATCTTTATTATGGCATTCTAAATTTTCAGGTAAGTCCACTTTTCCAGCACGTCAATAATATCAGCAATCTTCAACTTCAGCAATAATTCCATAGCACAGATGAAATTATGATCCCTTATTATGGAAAACACCGGGCTAAGCACTTTATAAGAGAGGAACCAGTAAGATTTGGTTTCAAAGTTTGGGCTGCATGTACTTCAGACGGTTCTCTTCTTTATTGTGAGCCCTATTGCGGGTCTGACACTAAAATCCCTGATATAGGACTAGGCTAAGGTCCAAATGTGGTAGTAGAGAGGTCTAATGAAATCAATTTACAGGCTGGCCAGCATGCAGTGTTTGAGAATCTCTTCACCTCATAACCATTGCTGGAAAATTTAGCAAATCAAGGATTAGGAGGTACTGGCACACTAAGAGAGGATTGTCTTCATGGTGCCCCACTAATGGAAAAGAAGGAAAAGGAGAAGAAAAAATATCATGGGTACATGGAAGAGGCATTTACTGGTAGCACATCAGTAGTAAAATGGAAGGTAGCTGCTGTGGCTTCAAAGTAAGAATGCTTCAAGTACAAAAGATATTAGTGATATTAGTGGAGCAAACTTGAGAAAAAGCATATTGAGGTTGATATGCCCAATTCCATTCAGGTGTATAATTAACAGATAGGTGGTGTTGATATATTTGATCAATAAGTATCGGCCTATAGAACTCGAATTCGTTCAAGAAAATGGTGGTGGCCAATATTTGCTTGGAGCATCAATACTCAAGTTGTCAATTCATGGATGCTTTATTGCAAACTGGGAAATATAATCCCATTGATAGACTTCATCTGGCATTTTGTAATTGCCATAATGAAGCAATATGGTACTCCTCGTACATCTCCTGGACCTAAGAGACTGTCTTCTGGAATTGCAAAGGATTCTGTGCTGTACAATGGTGAGCAGCACTGGACCAAGGAAGGAGACCAGCGTCACTCAAGATGCCGCGAATGTTCTCGACGCACAAAATACATTTGCAGTATGTGTTCTGTACCTCTTCATCCAAAATGCATATTGCTCTATATCATAAAATACCCCAGTAGTGCATAATTAACAACAGACTGAAATCATTTGAAGCTATATAGGGATAACCATCGTACAAGAAAAATAGAACAGTGTGGATATGCAACTCATGCAATATGTTTAAGTATTTTTTTTTTCTTTTATATTATGAATCAGTAAGAATTTGGAGTTTTTATTGTAACAGGCAAGATTAGTGATGATAATTATTAGAGATAAAGAAGTTATGTTTGAAATACTTAGGGTTAATGTAAAATTATATTGTATGTCAAAAACAAAGATTTTGTGCATTCAAAGTGGCTAGTGGCAGTAAGATATGCTATATGATTGAATTTTTTATGTACTATAATTCAGATCGAATTTGCAGTTCTTTTCATGAAAGGCATGATTAGTAATGATAATTACTAAGTATGATAAAGGGATACTTAAAATACTTATGTTTGTTAAAAAAATATATATGTTTTGTCTAGAATAGAAAGATTTTGTGCATTCAAGTGCCTAGTGGCAGCAAAAGCTGCCATCAAATAAATCATATTTAGGAAAGGAATTTTTTATGGTGATGATTTTATGTTGATAGTAGACCAAAATGAAGTATTTTCTGCAAATATGGTGTTTTTAAAACTAATAGATAATTCTCGTCCTTAATGGGATAATCTGACTGATATTGCTAGAATGTTCGCTCACCAAACTCATAATTTGATTGATTGAAGCCAACTGATTCCTTAGTTCTGATAAAATCAATTCATTTTCCTGAGTCAATAACTAAATTTTCTTATTCTGATTACTAATCTTAAGACGATTGGAAATCCCTAAGCCTAAACTTCCTATATAACCACAGATGTTTAGTGCAGCAAAAATAAACGCGTTACGTTTTCAAGGTTATCGTTTCTTACTGTCCACATCAAAAGTCACGAGCCAAAGATTCTGCCTTGTAAGTCTTATTTTGCAAGTCTTCGGATAGCATCTCTACAACTTTTAGTGTCGATGCAAGCAAACTCTCTGTATTAAAAGGAAAGTATCTTCTATGCATTTCATTTAATGAAACAGCAAACCTTGAAATGGCGCTCTTTAAGCTAGTGACGTCATTCTCTGGGAGAAAAATTGCTTGCATGCGTACTTCAACAACTACGTTACTTGATGTAATAAAAACGTCTTCTTGTCTTTCAACTATAGTGCCATATTTAAAATTTATACTTTTAGTTTTAGAGCTTTTCCCACACGAGAAAAATGTCTGAGCGAACAATATCACTCCTAACAATAAAAACTTCATCTTGGAAACCTGTAATAAGAAAAATATATGTAATTACTCCTGTATTGAGAAGAAAAAAATGTTAACATATAAATTTCATAGATAAAGAATAAAAAAAAAGATTCCCTCACTTCCTTTTCTCTTATTTTATTTTCTTATGTGAGCCAATGGTATAATTCTTTCATCGGTGGGCTGGGATACATTTAGAACTCTAAATCTATTGGCCGTTAATGTTTCCAAAATGGTAAATGGGCCTTCAAACCTCGGTGTTAGTTCATAATTGAGTCCTTTGCGTACATTTACCTGTATGTATACATTATCACCCACGGTATATGTTTTAGTTGGCTTCGCTATTTTATCATGATTCCTTTTCATTATGATTTGTGATTCTACTAAATTCTTTCGAAGGATATCAAAACACCTTTTGATTGCATATATACATTCTTTAAAAGGCTTTGATAAATTAGTCGTAGGCGTTAATACATGGGAAGGCATTCTAACTGGGGTACCATACAATGCCTCGTGCGGTGACATTTTAATTGATATATGATATGAGTGATTCAGAGTACTTAGTACCGCAGGTATTGCAATATCACAGTTGGGGTCTGATCCCCCTAGTGTTAATCTTAATATATTTAAAACCTTCCTATTCACTCTTTCCACTAGCCCCATTCGACTCTGGGTGATAGATCATGGTATTGATTTTCTTTATGCTAATGAATTCACACAATGAGATAAGAAAGTGATTATTAAATTTTCCACCCGAGTCTGAGATTATCATGTGTGGAATTCCATGTTTACAAAGTTAACACTCACAAAACTTCCTAGCGCATTCAATCGCAGTTTTAGTTTTAAGCGCTATTAGTTCCGTATATCGACTCAAAGCATCTACAATTACTAAGAGGTGCTTATTTCCTCTGTCTGACTCGTAAAATCCTGTTAATAAATCTAAATGTATCCTTCCAAAGGGTTAATTGGGCACGGGATAAGCCCCTAGGCTGACAGGTGTTTTCGTGTGCCCTTTGTTTTCCTGAGAAGTGTGACAATTAGCTATGTGTTTTTTCTTTTTTATATCTGTAAGCTTCATATGCCAATAAAACAATGATTTGGATTTCTGTGACATTATGGAGAATCCCGGGTGTCCATCAAATGGGTTTGCATGCAACCAATTTAGGACAGTGGATATAAGTGAGATTGGTACCACTACCTGGTCGTTAGTCACATGTGGTGTATTGCGAGTTTTCCTGGTCACGGATCAACACAGAATATTATCTTTGATCATATAATTTGGCTGCTTATACTTTATATATTCCTTTTCCTTACGATTGCCTTCAAAAGCATTTATAATTTTTTCTAATATATGATCTTTTCTTTGCTCAGTCTGTAATAATTCAGCGCTCCAGGCCAGATCTTCTTGTTCAGATATAGTTTTATCAATAGGCATGGATGTTGATATATCTATTAATTCAGCTAAAGGCTCCGTACAAGATGACACGGGATTGCGTGATAATGCATCAGCAATGATTTTTGCTTTCCCTGGTAAATACCCGATTCTCGTGCCAAAGTCTTGAATGATCAAATGCCACTGAGTTCGTTTGGGGCTGTGACTGAAGCCTTAAAGAAGTCGGTTAGTGGTTTTTGATCAGCAAGAACCCTAACGGGATAACCGTATATTATGAACTTAAAATGCACTAGTGAATTAAAAAAGCTAGCCCTTCCTTGTCTATTACTGCATACCTACTGTCGGAAGTTCTCAGTTTTCGAGAATAAAAAGCTATGGGGAAAAATTGTTTTTCATATTGCTGAAGCAATACCCCACCTACTCCTAAGTCTCAGGCGTCTGTTGCAATGAAGAATTCCTTACCGAAGTCAGAAAATTTCTAGATAGGAGAACTACACAGTTCATCTTTCAAGGTATTAAACGCCTGTTGATGCTGCTCAGACCATATGAAATTTACGCCCTTTTTTGTAAGATCAGTTAGGGGAGCGGCTATTATTGAATAATTGCGTATAAAACGCCTGTAATATCCACTACACCCCAGAAATTGCTGTATTCCCTTGACATTAGTAAGTATCGGAAAGTTACGGATAGCTGACACCTTATCGTGGACTACTTTAAGACCTTGGCTAGACACCGTTAAACCTAAATAGACCAATTCTGTTTTGAAAAATTCACACTTACTAATCTTTACCCTTAAGTTATGTTGTCTTAGTCTCTTTAGTACTAGTTCTAGTTTACGTAGATGTTCTTCTAAGGTATTGGAAAAGATTATAAGGTCGTCCATATAGGCATGTAATATATCCCCTAGCAGGTCTCCAAACACTATGTTAATCATTCTTGTAAATGTTATGGGAGCACAACGTAAACCAAAGGGCATACGTAAAAATTCATAATGTCCACTGGCTGTGCTGAAGGCTGTGTATGGGATACTATTTTCTTCTAATGATATCTGGTGAGAGCCTCTAAGTAAGTCCAAACTGGTAAAAAATTTATTCTGACCTAACAAAGATAAAATATCGT
>NW_027171928.1:42500-50000 GCF_036898095.1 Palaemon carinicauda
TGTTGGTCTTTTGAATATTGCTTTGTATAGATATTCTGAGGGTAAAAATTCTAGACGAACACCTGCCACTTCAGATGGAGGATGGAAATTGGAAAATGGTCATGGAACTATGCAATGTTCTTAGTTGGAAAAGATTCATGACACAGAAAGACACATTGTAGATTAATTCCAGGTAATTTAGAATGAGGAAATAAATAAATCTAGAAGGTTGCAAAACTTAATACTCTGTAATAAAAATGGTTTATTATTAAGTTTGCAACGTCTTTTAACTATTAATTTTTTTTTCATCATGAAGCAACTTCTGAAACATTTTTCATTAAAAATTTCTAGAATGAGATAAAATAAATTTGGGAAATCACTTTAATGCCTAATCGAAGTTCATTCTCTCTCTCTCTCTCTCTCTCTCTCTCTCTCTCTCTCTCTCTCTCTCTCTCTCTCTCTCTCTCTCTCTCTCTCTCTCTCTGCAAATTGAATAGCTCTAAATATGTTTGTAGTTCCGAATCACTGTTAAAGTAAAACTATCTTTTAAGGTGAAAAATTAACAATATAAGATTCCGTTCTAAACAATCTTATACTTTCACGAGAAGATAGTCTTCTGAATGCAAATTCGCAAAAAAGGAAAACGCAAATTGTGAGCAATAATAAAGTCGTTACTCTTAAAGTATAATGAGACACAAAAACTGATCTATACTCAGTATCGTAGAATTAGCTGATAATGAAGAACAAATACCATTGTTAACCAATAAAATGAAAATAATTATTCTATTGAGTCCTTTTATTATTATTGCCATCCACAACTATTTTTCCTACATTTTCTAATCAATCAAAGCATTAAAAAGTGCAACACGTGAACAATAAATGGATAACTATTTAGGTATCGATTTATCAGAGATGTTCTTCCCGCATGTTAATACGTATTGAAATGGCCACGCAGTCACTTTCAGCATTTTTTTCTAAATATATATATACATTTTTTTTTTTTACTGGCAATTACAATCCATAGATAAGGGGGTAACTGAAATAGGCAATGATAATTTTCCTCTTAATCTCACCGCCATTATTGTTTCTGAATTATGATAACTGCAATAATGTTTTATGTTCTATACTTTTTCACCATATGAATATTATACCAAACCTAATGAAGATAAATAATCTAATAGTAACCAAAACTTTTATCTTCCCCTGCTACAATAATGCATTCATCCACAATAGACGGCAAAAATACTAAAATTATCAACAAAACACGATGAAATATACCTTTTTTTTTAAATAAGAGGACGTCATAGTTATATACCATAGAAAGGAAATGTACATATGATAATTTCATATGTTTTCAGTTACAAAAGGTTTTTGATTACTCATACTTATTGTAATTAAGCGTCCTGTGACCTTTTATAAATTGCTAGTAGTGGCAGCTCGATGATCACTTTGTGTGATAAATGATATTCTTCGACGTTACATTCCATCCAAAATATTAATATAAAAATAAACTGTTTTTATGTTGCTTTTTCCTCAACAAAATTTTAAGCCAATAAAAATGTAAAGATGTATACAATGTACAAGTGAACTGAAAGGATTCTTTCAGGCAAAAATTATAGTAAGTCAAAGGAAATAAATTTTCCCCCTAAAGCACTGAAAAGTGTTCTGATGTGTTATGCTGTATTCATGTAAAATGAGGATGATTTCATGTATAATTTTCATGTAATATTGAGAATTGTTTGCTATTTTATCAACATTTTCATATCTCAAAGTGTTGTTAGGGATTAATCTGCATAGGTAAATAAAATAAAGCTTTGCTTTTTTTAAGTGGATTATATACCATAAAATGATAAACGGCGATATGCTTTTGCAGTTGAATATCTTAATTCGTTTAGTTCAATAATAAGTTAATATAATTTTCGATATGATTATATTTTTCCCCAGGATTTCACAATTAGCAACTCTAACAATAAATGTGTATATATACATACATATATATATATATATATATATATATATATATATATATATATATATATATATATATATATATATATATATATATATATATATATATATATATATATATATATATATATATATATTGTGATATCCCCATATGTTGTACATATGTTAACATATCTGATTTGTCTAAAGTTTATTTTTCCATTTTCTTTGTAAATACATCACCTTATTTCAGCGCCATCTTCATTCCATTCTTCTCATTATCTTTTGTTTACACTCGCCTTCCTGCTGTAAATCATCCCTGTTTTCTTACCTTACATGTTATAAGGTAACCCCAAATTTATTGTTTTGTTAGAATACATTGTTCTCACCACGAGATACGTCTACCTTACTCACCCATTCACTTTGCATTGCTTATTATTGTTGTTTTGAAGTGCTTTTTCATTGTTTTGTTTAACGTAAGATTAAAGTTTTGTTTATAACATAGTTTATTGTTCCTGTCCTCCAATTATCCTGCTATTGGTGCTTCTGTTGTCTGCAACCAGCTTTAAGAAGATACATTTGATCATAATCAACAATCTTATACACTCGTAATAAGAAACAAGTGAATTTGGAAGTCTACCCATATGACTTCTATTTTATTGTGTGAAGAGAACTACCGCCCATTGTAAAGGGGTAATTGTTTGCACAGTGGTTCGTCACATAATAGTTGGGGGCCTGTCCGGGATCTGATGTGCGATCTGATGTGCGATATGATTCATCAAATTTATATCAAGTGATTGAATCGTTAAAGAACAGTTCCAGTGATTATGAACAGTATCGAGTGTTGTGTTGTGGCGTACCAAGGATAAAGGACGACAGTAATAATTCCAAGGTAAGGTAGATGTCTCGTCTCCCTCTCATTAGACATTTATGTATAATATATGTCTGGGTAGTCATTTGGTTGTAAGAGGAACAAGTCACGCTTAATATAGTTAAGACTTAGGTATGCTGATTGTCCAGCTTCTAAACCACCCTTATTAATTGAAGATACCCCCAGTAGGTAGCTTTTAAAGTTTCGCCTACTCAAAATCTCTTATCTCAGAGATTTCTCATAAAAAAAAAAAAATCTGAAGCCCTAAGATTTTGCCATTTCTTAAAATCGCCATCCAAAAGTGATATTTAGGAAATAAGTCAAATTTCATTATATGTGATTTATTAAATTAAGTTTCATTATAAGTGAAATTTCCTCCATCTCTATTTCATTATAAAGTGATTTATTTTGTTATATAAATTTCTTAAAGTGAAATTAGCCAATTTCCAATTTCGGAGATTTTCGTAATTCTAATCGTTATCTCTAGTCAGGAAATTAACTTGTATATTGTTTGGTGTTAAAGGTACTATTTTGGTGTACAAATAACATTTACGTGTCGGTAAATGAATATTTAGATACTTGTGTTAAATTACTCCTGTTATATCTATAAAACGCATACTACGTATTTTGTCCAGTTTGTGCATTATTCTGATAATCAATTACTTTAAACTAGGTGTTGACTATTAACTAGATACTTTATCATAACGAGAATAATATAGTATTTATATAAATTAAAAGGTAACATTGTAAAGTTATCGAATCAAGCTGGTATAAATTAAAAGGAAATGTAAACTAGAACGTGCTAATTAGGTATGTTTAAAGTAAAAAATACCTTTGCGTTTTAAAGCCTTGTTTACCGATTCGGTAAAATTGTTGTAAAAGTTTGTGATGTTAAGCGTGTCGTTTGAGTAGTTATGAAGTAGTTAGCCGCGTGTTCAAGATCTCGAGCGTAAAAAAAAAAAAAAAAAAAAAAAAAAAAAAAAAAAAAAAAAAAAAACGAACGGTGAATAAAAGTTTTATAGTATCGTAAGTTTCGCGAGACTCAATTTTGTATTTAAGCTATTTTTGTGTAAGGTAATCTAATCATATAATTCTGTAATTTTGTGATCTCTCGATCTTGTAATTTTGTGATCGCTATTTTGTATTTCTGTGATCGAAAGGTTGTTATTTTGCGATAGTATGATCTTATACTTATTCTTGTAAAGTTTGGATATTTATTTTAGTTTGTACTTATCTTGCGCCACGGGCGACATTCAAAATGCCTTTCAACTTGCAACAATTTATTGTATCACCACGGGATCATGTGGAATCTCTCACAGTTGCCACAAAAACTGACCTAAAGAATCTAGCTCGCCATTATGATGTACAGGTTCCCGCAACTGCCGTAAAATGTGTAATTCTCAGTCATATTTTGAACTTCCTTGTAGATGAAGATATTGTTCCAGAAGAAGAATTGGCTGACGTTCGAGCTCTAACAGTTACCAATCCAAATGGTGACTTGGATAAACTAAGTCTACAACTGGAGTTGGAAAAGATGAAGATGCAAGCCGCAACTGCAGCGGCAACTGCCGCAACTGCAGCGGCAACTGCCGCAACTGCCGCCGCTGAGGTAGAAGAAAGGAAAGCCGCTGCTGCTGAACGAGCCGCAACTGCCGCCGCTGAGGTAGAAGAGAGGAAAGCCGCTGCTGCTGAAAGAGCCGCAACTGCCGCAACTCTGGTAGAACGAGAAAGAGCCGCTGCTGCTGAACGAGCCGCAACTGCCGCCGCTGAGTTAGAAGAGAGGAAAGCCGCTGCTGCTGAGCGCACGGCTGCTGCTGCTGCTTCCCTAGAACGTATCAAGGTGGAAACTGCTGCGGAAGCTGCTGCAACTGCTTTGGAGCAACAAGAAAAAGAAAGTGAACAGAAAAACAAAGCTCTCCGTGTTAGGCTGCAGATTGAGAGAGAAGCGGCCACAGTAACAGAACGGGATCTGGCATTTATAAGACTGAAAGAAAAGGAAGAAGGTAAGCTAATTCCCGAACCCTTTGATGTGGCCAAGGTGCAGAAATTGCTGCCCACATTTGAAGAACGGGAACCTGATAACTACTTTTCTGTGTTCGAAGACACAGCCAAGAATCTCAATTGGCCTCAGGACAAATGGTATTTGATCATCCGGAACTCATTTAAAGGTAAAGCATTATCTGTATGTGCCACTATGTTAGAGGAACATGATTATTTCATAATTAAACAGGCAATCCTTGATGCTTATTCTATTACTGCGGAAGGTTATAGGCAAATATTTCGTAATAGTCAGAAGCAAGTTCAGCAGACCTTTTTAGAATTTATGAATGGAAAGATTAAACAGTTTCAGAAGTGGGTAGACAAAGTAGATGTCAAAACTTTCGAGCAGTTGAAAGATTTAATAGTAATGGAGGAGTTCTTAAGGAAAATACCAGGTAGCATTAATGTGTATCTAAGAGAGCAGAATGAATCTGACCCTAAGAAAGCCGCTTTAAAGGCAGATGACTATGCTCTTATTCATAAAGTAGGTAAAACCCCATATAGAGAAACTAGACCTAAGGAAACTTGTACATACTGCAAACAAGAAGGACATCATATTTCAGAATGTCCTGATCCACATTGTGCAGCTTCATACTTAAAGAGAAAACCTAATCCCCCTCAATTCTCTCCTAAGCAAATGAATCTGCCCAAACAGGAACCAAAACCTAAGGTGGAGAAGAAAAAGACCTTCCATTGTGCATCACACGAGTCCCAAGCGTTTGCACCCTTCACTTGCTCAGGCAAAATAAATGGTAAACCTGTAACCATACTCAGAGACACTGGATCCTCTCAAACGATCGTCTCTCCTAAAGTAATACGACCTAAAGGTGAAACTCACAGGTATGTTGCAGTTAATGACTTAACCAGTAAGTCTATGTTGCCTCTCATTAATGTAAACCTTCATTGTCCTTATTTCTCTGGAACTACTGAAGTAGCTGTAAATCCAGAACTGTTACCATGCAAGAATGTAGATGTAATCCTGGGTAATGACATAGCTAACTCTGTTGTCTTAACAAACTTAATAGCAGTATCTCCAGGTGAAGTTGTACAGGAGGAATGCTTAGCAGTGACACGAAGCAGTAAAAAGGACACCCCTACTGAATCATCATCAAACCCGTTGCCAGTCTCTGAACCTATGGATTTCAACGAGTTGATGAGTACATATAAGATCCAGCCTGATTCCTTTAGCTATCAACAAAGGAAAGATGTCACTCTACAGCAGTGTTTCAACCAAGTGAAACCAAAGGATACCAACAAGTGTTCTTATTTTTATATTAATGATAATGTACTAATGAGAAAATTCAGGTCCAGCAAGAACAGTCATCTAGAAACCTGGAAGGATCTATTCCAGGTAGTTGTTCCTAAGGATATAAGACCTCTGATCCTAGAATTGTCTCACTCTGCTGACTCTCATCTTGGTATCACTAAAACATATGAATGCATCAGTCAAGACTTTTATTGGCCAAACATGAAGAATGACATTAAAGAGTACGTAAAAACATGTACAACATGTCAAAAAGTAAGTAGTCCTAATGTGAAAGTACCAGTTGCACCCTTAAAACCTATACTTATGCCTAAAGAACCTTTCAGTAAGATCATAGTAGATTGTGTAGGCCCTTTGCCTAAGACAAAAAGGGGACATGAATACTTGCTTACGGCCTTATGCCCAACTACGCGTTATCCATTTGCAGTACCTTTAAGAAACATTTCAGCCAAGAACATCCTAAAGTCACTAGTGTCCATATTTACTGTTGTAGGATTTCCAACTGAACTACAATGTGATCAAGGAACCAATTTCATGAGTCATGCTTTTAAAACAGCTATGAAAGATTACCATATAACCCAAGTCTCATCCTCAGCTTACCATCCACAGACCAATGGAGCATTAGAACGCACTCACCAGACCATTAAAAATCTTCTCCGGAAATACATCCATAGTTCAGGTAACGAGTGGGATTGCGATTTGGAACTGATCATGTACATCATACGAGGAGTTCGAAATCAGTCTACTGGTATGTCACCTTTTGAACTACTCTTCGGTCGACGGCCACGAACTATCCTCAGTTCAGTCAAAGAACGCATCCTGAAGTTGGGAGATAATGAGGTACCTCTTTCCCAATATATTTCAGAACTCAACAAGAAACTTTCAGATCTTCACTCCATTGCCAAAACTAACTTGATAACAGCTCAAGAGAAGATGAAGATTAACTATGATAAAAAGGCTAAAACCAGAAGTTTCAAAGTAGGAGATGCAGTGCTGCTATACCATCCGATTGCAGGCTCTCCCCTACGAGAGAAATACCAGGGACCTTATACCATCACTCAACGTATCTCGCCAACCAACTATATAATCGCCACTCCAGATAAGCGTAAGTCTACTCAATTAGTCCACATAAACCTCTTAAAGGCCTATTTGTCTCCCTCAACAGCTGAAAATAAAACGGTAATGATTACTAGTGCCATACCATACATAGATTGTCCTATGGATCAATTTACAGATGATCCAATAACTGCATCTTGGCAGGATTCTCAAAACTCAAAGATCTTGGAAAACTTATCAGACTATCTAAAACCCTTATCTGCATCAAAATGTAAATCTTTAGTAGCTTTATTCCATGAATTTCCTAGTATAACTTCAGATAAACCAGGCAGATGCACCATGC
>NW_027171928.1:55000-60000 GCF_036898095.1 Palaemon carinicauda
TTTCTTTGCTAAAAGTCTTCCTTTAGCCTATCAGAAGGCCGTGATATGTGTAGAATTCATCTCCAGCTTCTATAATGTCCCCCCTGGTCATCAACGCCCCCCTTATGATAAAAGAAAAAATACGAAATATCATTAGTAATTTTCAAATTTTTATAGGTTACTCCTTTGAAACTGTTCAAAGTCGTTTTCTCATATCAGTGATATCAAAGAAAATGGGCTCAGGGGAGACTATGATTTTATATCCAATATTTTCGTCATCAGACAAAAATCGTAATTTCTCGTTTTTTCTTTTTCGGGAGAAGGGTGTATTTCTTTGCTTGTCCTGCTCTTATGCCTTAAGTAATATAATATCTAGATTTTTTAGGCCATCAAGTGACATAATACCTAGAAAAATACAGAAGGTTTTTTCCCTAAATCGAAATTTAAATTTTTGGTGATTATTTATTTCTAGGTATCCCTCCATCACCAGCCGGGCTTTCACTAAAGTTAATGCTCGTTTTTTTTTTCCTTTTGTGTGCTTATTTACTGTTCGATTTTGATAAAACTTTGTCTGCTTGTTCCAGGTGGATAAAAAAACATAATGACAGAGTGAATTTCAATTCAAGACATTAGTTTCTCACTGGTCACCAAACAACTTTTAAGTCGCAAGCTCCGATTTTCACATTATTATTCATAAAATCCTTTATTTTCCCCGTAGGATGATAAAACTTACAGAGGATATGCCTTATTATAGTGCTAATAATGCCTGAAAATTTCATTAGCGTGTCTTGATTAGTGTATTTTTGGGAAATATTTTTTACGATTGGCACCCCTTGAAAGGGGAGCCTATGTGACTTCTGCCAAAACGTTTCCAACACCTTTAATACATATGTTATGTTTATGAGTGCTTTGTATATCATACTGGCTGAAAAATTTAATACATGTAAAAATGGCAACTCAAACAACCACATTATTTGTGATTAAAAAAAAAAAAAAAAAAAAAAAAAAAAAAAAAAAAAAAAAAAAAAACATTAAAGATTCGATATAAATACCAATATTTTTATAGTTGAACAGGAAAATGACAAAAACATTTAAATTTAAGAAAACTCATCAATGACGTTCCTTGGCAAGACAGGCTTGAATCATTGCATGTTCTTCGGCTGCAAATATAGCACAGTAAGGTCATATCAAGATCTTGTGAGAGAGAGAGAGAGAGAGAGAGAGAGAGAGAGAGAGAGAGAGAGAGAGAGAGAGAGTATATGCTCATGTATAAAGATAAAGGTAGTACTGTCTACTTGTACTTGATGATTGTATAACATAATATCCTTATTTTATCCTTTCTATACTGGGTCTAGTTTTTTCTAAAGAAATATTTGATTCTTTGGGGATACATAACAAGCTTTCAATAGGTGCTTTTTTTGCTGCAATGGAGAAAACACACAGACACATATGTATTGTATATATATATATATATATATATATATATATATATATATATATTATATATATATATATATATATATATATATATATATATATATATATATATATATATATATATATATATATATAAATCAGACAAAGTAGTGGAACCAACCTCGCAAAAGCGTAGTGAGAAATTGTATGCCAATAAGAGTTAGAAAACAAATCAATGAATGCTATGACAAATATAATTGAGTGGAAAAAGCTTGGGTATTTAACGAGGGAACAATTCGTTTGATCAATATGGATTCAAGAAGAGGTAAGTTATGGTTATTAGATACCTGGCCAATGATGGTAAAATCTTTGTTTTCAATATTTTTTTTTGTTTAACATTTTGGCACGATTCCGAATATTAGAATGTTCAGGGTTGGATATTCTGCAACCTGTTCGATAGCTAACACATCTAGGGAATCAATTCTGACCTTTAACAGCCTCTTGGTAGATTCTACGTAGGTCCCAGAGTTACACTTTAGGCAATTATATCGATATACATCACCAGAGAGCATATAAGGACTCAATCGATCTTTGAAGTGGAAAAGCAAGCCAATAGTGAGAGGTTTCCTAAGGATGAGTTTAACTTCCTCAGCTGGGAAGTGTTGTTGGATAATTTCTGCAAACTTTCTCTTAAGGAAATCTTCATGGAGAAAAGGAAAACTCGCATAAAATTCGAGCTTAGGAACTGTAAGTGTTTTTGGAGTCTGAACCATCATGTCATTCAATAATCTATTTAGTAGTTTAAAATATATTTTGGTGGGAAAGGAGTTTTTCTTAAAATATTCAGATAAAAAAATAATTTCAGTCTGGAAAGATTCCCAGCTATAGGTCAAAAGGAATGCTCTGTGGAGAAGAGTAAAATTAGAATTAGTTTTAAAATTATAAAAACAAGAGCTATAAAAATTCAAACCTAATCGAGCAAAAGTGTTTCATTCTAAAAATCGTAGTACTAAAACCTTCTCTATTTCTAGAGACCAACATATCTAAAAAGGGAAGTTTATTACCTTCCTCCTTTTCTAAGGTGAACGTTATATTTTTATGTTGTGAGTTTATGTAGTTAAGGAAGGCGTCTGCGCTGAACTCATCTCCTAATAAAGCAAAGGTGTCATCAACATATCTAACATAAAACAGGGGATGACATTTTATGGGACAATTTTTTAGTATGGTTTCCTCCACGGAACACATGAAAATATTAGCAAAGGAGGGTCCCAAGGGGAACACATAGCCATCCCATCCAGTTGTCTGTACAAAATACCATTAAAAACGAAAGAGGTGTCCAGCACCGCCTGTACCAAAAGTATTTTGAAAGACGTGCGACTAAAATCTTTAAAAGTGGTATTAGGTTCAGAAAATAATTTGTTTAAAATGATATCGATTGTCTCTTCCACAGGTACATTAGTAAATATAGACTCAACATCAAGTCCTGACATATTATAGCCTCTTTAAATACATAGGAGTTATTTAGTGGGAATTTGTTTTCTGTCATTGAAATTTCAACTGATTTTTTATTGTTTTGAATGAATATGTAAAAAAAAAAAATCAACTGTTTCTTAATTCTTTTGTATATGTTTTATTTGTAGCCCTGGACAATGTGGTTGGAAATCACGAAATGTTGAGAATAAAAAGAATATTTTGAACTACTCTTTCCCTATCTATACTATGATATTCATGTATATATATATATATATATATATATATATATATATATATATATATATATATATATATATATATATATATATATATATATATTCATGTATATATATATATATATATATATATATATATATATATATATATATATATATATATATATATATATATATATATACAAACATGTATATGTATATATGCATATATATACATATGTATATATATATATATATATATATATATATATATATATATATATATATATATATATATATATATATATATTTATTTATTTATTTATTTATTTATTTATATATGCAAATATGTTTATATATACAGTAATATATATATATATATATATATATATATATATATATAATATATATATATATATATATATATATATATATATATATATATGTATGTGTGTGTGTGTGTGTGTGTATGTGTATGTATGTATGTATGTATGTATATGCACAAAATAAGATTACTAATCCTAATAATACATCATAAACCTTAGACAGTAGATAATTACTTTGACCCGACTTTTGCGAGAATGCGATAAACGATAGATCATCTTCCTCCACCATTCTCAAAAAAAATAGTCTATTAGCAAAATAACAAGTAAGTTAGATATTTTTGTGTGATAAGAATTTCCTTATTCGCCAGAGTTAGATAACAATGGCTTGGGAGTTTGTTGTAATAAATCTCAGAAAAAAAAGGTAAAATAAACTTCAATATGCAGGACATACACTGGTGGTACGAAGCTCGTAAAACAATTGACCAGTGAGTCATTCATCCACTGATGTAATGATTTTGTACTGGGCAGAGTTCTAGACCGTGTAATAGTTTTTTTTTTCTCTCCAAATATTCTTACATTAATAATTTACGAGATCTTCATAATAGGTAGACCATGACAAGGGCATATAGCCTGAATAAAACACCTCATATCCTTACTAACTTTTCAAATATATATATATATATATATATATATATTATATATATATATATATATATTAATATATATATATATATATATATATATATATATATATATATATATATACATACATATATATATATATATATATATATATATATATATATATATATATATATATATATATATATATATATTTGTATAGGCAAATTTTCTTAGTTCGTGTATCTATTTTCTTCTCTTCCTTCCCTTACTTCTTTTATAATGCCTAGGGACCGATTCTGTTATTCATTAGTCCAAAATATCGTATGACCTTCTCATTAAATGTCCAGCACACATCCATTTTTTTCCTTACAAGTTGTTAGTATATCCTCAGCTTTAGTTGGATTTCTTATCCATGCTGTTCTTTTCCTGTCTCTTAATGTTATTCCCATCATTACTCTTCCATGGTTCTTTAAGTTATGACTTGCTTAAGTTCTAAGGCTTTGTTAGTTTCCGAGTTTCTGATGCATAAATTAATACTAGAAGGATCATCTCATTAAATACTTCTCCTTTTAGAGGATGTGGCATTTTAATTTTAATAATGTCTGTTTGTTTACCAAAAGCTCTCTATCGCATGCCTAATGAACAAAATTATTTTCAGATACACAAGGAAGGATATACTATGAAAAACCTACTGAAACTTTCTCTCGGCATGCTTTTTCAGAAGAGTAAAAAATATTTTCTATATATTCAGACACTTCCATATTTAGAGAGCCTCGAAGGAAAATGATGCTGTATAGATTTATTGTGCAAATTCATCTGTTATGGGAATGGACCAGTGTCTTAGCCTGAAAGCAACGGACCATATAAGGGACTATTCTCATATTGGTCAAATATTGGAAAAGGGTGCTGCCTTAGTTTTGATTTATATGTCTGTGAAATTTCATTTAAATCTGAAACTATCATTTTA
>NW_027171928.1:65000-72500 GCF_036898095.1 Palaemon carinicauda
AGATACACTCTGTCTTACCTGGCAACGGCCTCCTTACGGGCCTCCTCCCGAGCTAGCAAGCACCCAACACAACTGCAGCTGACATGAGACGACATGGCCAATAAGCCAGAGACGAAGCCACCTTCCTAAGTACTCCTTATCATCAGAGAACGGCAGAGTAGACTCAAGTCGCAAGTGACAGGAGCACCTGTGAGTCTTTCTCTGAAGTACACTAAACTGGCATAGATGCAAGAAACCATTTGAGTCGCAGGTGACTAGAGAACCTGCAGACTATAAACCAAGGCGAGGATCAACAAAACAATTTCCAAAAGCGTAGTCCCAATCACAAGCCTAAACGTCGTCATCTAATATTTCAATTTCGTAAGTGGCTTAGGGTATGAGGTTGGGGGAGTGCTCAAGCCCAAACTGTCTTTTTTCCGAGCACCCACCTCCGACATCAACACGCTTTCATCATCACTCGGGCAAACAAAATACAATCGTTAACATGATAGTTCAAACAAGGTAATTGGTGAGAAACAATCAACAACACACAACTTTAAAACTACTTTAAGCTATAGAGGAAACCACTTAAAACTAGAACAATGTTGACTTAAATAAATGAGAAATTTACTTTACTCTAATACCTTCCTCCTCATATTAAATTTTTTTTTCTTGAATTACTAAAATACAGAACCTGAAAAGCAGGAACAAAATCAATAATACAAAAGTTAGTAATCTGAAAAATAAAACTAGGATTAAACAGCCTAGACAACATATAGTATAAATAGCTCAAGGTTTACCCAACACCAATAAGTACAGTGGCTATCCTCACCGAAACTTCACCTAACAAATCAATGTCAAACTATGGCAATACATACAAAACTCACCAAAAATCAAGGAAGGATATTACATAAATACACCTCAACTTAAAATATACCAAAACCAGTTTTTATCCTAACTCACTGGGGACACGAACATGGCAGCGTACGAGGGAGGTAAGGCAAACCTATCCAATTTAAGAAAGAACGACAGGAATTTTATTCTCAGACCCCTTAATGTGCTTAATAACTAACTTAAATTCTTGAAGTAAGAGAGCCCAACTCAAAATCCTCTGGTTGGCTCCTTTCACACACCCAATAAACCCAAGCTGATTATGATCTCTCCAAATCTCTATGGGGAAAGAAAAATTAGTAACATAGGGTTTAAAATGCATAAGGGTACGGACCAGAGCCAGAGCTTCTTTTTCAATGGTCAAATACCTTCTTTCAGCCGCCAATAACTTCCGGCTTAAATAAGATATGGGGTGTACCTCACCTTCATCATCCCTTTGAAAAAGGACACCACCTATACCCACATCACTGGCATCTACCACTTTAACAAAAAGGTTTCTGAAAATCTGGAGAAGTCAAAATATGTTTAGACATTAGAATGTATTTAAGCTTATTAAAAGCTAACTTACACTGATCAGACCAATAATATTTCTTTCCATTCTCCAAGAGGTTAGTAAGAGGTTGAGCAAGGTCCGAGAAATTTCGCAGAAAGCGGCGATAATACCCAGTCATTCCCAGAACTCTTATCACATCTTCAATATTACCTTGCCTTTTTAAATTAATAATAGCCTCAAGGTTAGCTTGTTTCGGGGTTACCTGGCATAAACCGACCTCGTCTCCCCATTAACAAACCTTGGCCTTACTAAATTCACATTTGGCTAAATTAATAAACAAACCAGCAGACCTAAGGGCCTTAAATACCTTACACAATCTCACCATATGCGTATTCCAGTCATTACTATATACGACCAAGTCACGAATATAAATTTCAGTTCCCTTTAAACCCCAAATGACCCAATTTATAAGCCTCTGGAAAGTACATGCGGCATTCTTCATCCCAAATGGCATAAACATGCATTCATATAACCCAAAAGGAGTTACGAATGCCGAAATTTCGCGGGCTCGATCAGATAACGAAACCTGCCAATAACCCAAAAATAAATGTAGTTTGGTAATAAATTTAGCAGAACTTATATGGTCGATGCAGTCATCAATACGCGGCAAAGGAAAGGAGTCATTTTAGGTGTGGGCATTAACCTTTTGATAGACCACACACATACGGAACTTCTCGTCAGCTTTTCCCACAAGAACAACAGGGGAACTCCAAGGACTAACGGATGGCTGAATGAGGTCGTGCTCCAACATATATTTAATTTCCTCTTCAACTAAATCCCTCTTTACAGGATTTAACCGATAAGGACTTTGTTTAACAGGGGAAGCACCACCTACATCTGCATCATGACAAAGAAAATTAGTCCTACCAGGAGAGTCTTGGAATAAATCTGAAAAGGAATATATCAAATTAGACACATCCTCTCTTTGATGAGAATCTAAAACTCCTAAACTTTGTATGTTAGAGAAAAGGGCATCGGAAGAAACCTGATTCAATGAATCAGCCAAATCCTGAAGATGCAATTCTACAGATACCGCTAGTGGCTCGGTTACAACAGTTAAGGGTTCAACACTTTCACCACGATATGCTTTCAACCTGTTTATATGAATAATCCTGAACTTTTTGCTTGATCCGGAAGCTTCAATTTCATGGTTCACCTCAGACAATTTCCTCAAAACTTTCCACGACTCTTACATCTAGGCTCAAGAAAATTGTCCGGGTCCATACTCAAAACCAACACAATTTCCCCTGGTTCAAAAGAAACGGGCTTTAAAATTTCTGTCCTAATTAGTCATTTTATTTTGCGCAAAACCTAAATTATCATGTGCAAACTTCCAGCTGCTAACCATACGTTTTCTCAAATCATCCACAAATTCTCCTACTTTTATATCCCCCTTCGATCCGTCCCAAAATGCTTCACAAAAAATGTCCAAAGGGCCACAGACGTTGTGCCCAAAAATTAGTTCAAAGGGAGCTACACCGGTGAAGGCATTTGGATGATTCCTAATTGCAAAAAGTGTGAGCGGAAGTTCTTTGTCCCACTCACTGCCATGTTCATAATAATTTTCTTTAAAATAAATTTAAAAGTTTGGTGAAAGCTCTCCACCACACCCTGTCTCTTAGATGGTACGGAACGCTTGTAATATGCCGAATGGCCAGTTCGGAATATTTACCTCTAAATATTTTACTCGTGAAATTAGTGCCACAATTGGTCTGAATAACCCAAGGTAGCCCGTACTTGAAAAAAAAAATTCAATTTGTTTTTCAAAAACTACCTTGGAGGTTATTTTTCTCAAAGGGCAAGCTTCGGAAAATCTAGGAGCTCTATCCATAAGCATAAATATATATACATAACCAGATTTGGTTTTGGGAAAAGGACTAACTACATCTATTACCAATTCCGAGAACGGCTCTCCAATAGCAGGAATAGGATTTAAAGGAGCCTTCGGAATAATTTGATTTGGTTTTCCCATTACCTGACAAACCTCACACTCTTTCACCAAATGTTTTACAGACGATTTCATCCTAGGCCACCAACAATATTTAGCCATTTTAAGGAAAGTTTTCCATACCCCAAAATGACTTGAAAGGAAATTATCGTGAGAGACTTATTACTGATTCACGGAACTGAGAAGGGACCACCATTTGTTCGATCCGAGAAGTCTTACTCAGATCATCAGTCGCCGGTCTACTAAATCTATACAATATGTTATGAATTGAACCAAACCAAGGAATAGTCAGATCACTAATATCCCCTAACTCAAAATCAAATTCAGCTTTCTGGGCCTTAATAAAAGCCGATGGTTCCCAATCAGGTTTCAAAGCATTATTAATAACAGGATTATTCATACTATCTACAGAACCGTCTGGCAGCGGCACGGGTCGTTACAGAAACTGGATGAGCATAAATAGACAAAATGGGAAATAATTCACGACCTTCCTTATTGAGCATATCATTTCCCAAAATACCGTCAATACCAGGGATGGGGAGATTATCGACAATGGCCAATTCTGTAACTCTATCATATACGGGAAAAGAAAACCTAACATCCACCGATGGAGCAGATACAACCGTGTTTGAGAACCCTCCCAGAACAACATAACTACCTGAAAACTCTGTTAAACCATTGAAAGATTTACCTAAAACCAGAGACCAAGCGGAACCAGTGTCTCTCAAAAACTTCACATTGATAGTGCCCGATTTAAGGATTATTTTACCCGGCCAGAAATATTTATCCAAATTAAGTCAGGAATTCTTATTGCTAGCGCAGGGATTATCATTCCTGTCTACACTACTGCTAATTACTGGCGGTTTTTCACCCTTATCATTAGATTCAGACCTGTTTGAAATTAATGAAATAGGATTCTGTCCATTACTCTATAAATACCTCCTACGGGCATGGCATTGGTTCTGGAAGTGACCTGGTTTGTTGCACCAGAAACAGGTCCTTTGGCATCCAGAACCTTGCTTACTATATCTATTATGGTTATTGTTACTAGAAATAGGCATATCCATGTTAGCAAAAATACGTGGAGGAGGAAGCCCTCCAGAGATTCCAACATTCTTATTACCTGGAAAAGAACTTGCATTATCTTTAGAACCCGACGAGGAGGGTTCTACTCTATTAAAATGATTAACTACACGAGAGGAGAGATCATTCCTACTCGGATGACTAAAATTACCCACCCCAGAACGATGAGTCAAAACATATTCATCGGCCAATTGAGTGGCATTACTCACTTTCACAACCTTTATCTCCTTGAGAAGAACTCTTAACTCCTTGCTACACACCTTCTTGAATTCTTCAAGGAGCAACATTTCCCTTAAAGCCGCAAAAGACACTACCTGGCGACTCTTATCCAGTCGATGAATTAATTTTCCTTGAGCCGAGCAAATTAAACAAATGACTGAGAAGGGTGTTTGTTATCGTTCCTAAACTTTAACCTATAAGCCTCGGGTACCAAATCATAGGCTTTAAGGACTAGTGTTTTGACCTTCTGGTAATCCCGAGCAATTCCTTCCTCCAAGGCATTGTGCACCCGGATTGCCTTGCCCACCAACCTGCATTGGATTAACACAGTCCACATTTCTGAGGGCCAAGACAATCGAGTGGCAACTCGCTCAAATGCCTTGAAGAATTCAGGGACGCTTTCTTCGTAGAACACTAGCACCAACTTTAAAGCGGCACCCAAATTAAACCGGTCATTATCATTACTATTAGGGGAACTGATCATATTGGTCCCCTGCAATCTAGCCATCTGTAACTTTATATTTGCCACCTCCAACTCGTGACGCCTTGGGCTCTCGTTCTCCTCAAACTCTAATTTCCTCAATTCTATCCTATTACTGATTAAATTAAATGTTATCTCCTCCTTGGACTCTCCCAAAACAGGAACCGGAGCCAAGGGTTCCTCTGGCCTAGGATTCAAAAAAGGAAAAATGGTCTTTGTTGACCCATTAGCTTTGGGTAAATCGGAGGAACCTTCAAAAATAATACCGGTGCCGGGAGGATCATCAAAAAGCGTTAACCCTGCTTTCATGCTCACTTGTTCCTCCTCTGAATCTCCCTCAAATACACTACCTTTACTATCACTACCCTCTCTACTTTCGCCAATCAAATTTTCTAGATCATGAGAAATCCTATCACAAATCGCAATTAGGACCATTTTCTTAGTGCTCGCAGGCTCCAGCGGAACACCTAACAATTGAGCACATTCAACTAAATTTTTCCTACTTAACACAGGCCAATGCTTAATACCGTCGACTGACCCTAAAAATTCGGCCGAATCAAATACAAATTTATCAGGGGAGAAAGGTAATACTCTACAATAACAAAAGAAATATTGTCAAATTAACCAAGTGTTGTTTTACTGACCAAAACACTGAGCACACCTGAGAACAATCCTGACACACTCGCCAAATTGTTAGAAACCTTAGGGTCGTAATTAAAGTTCTCATTAGGCTTGTTGTCTGTGAAAATGTAACTCTATGCTAAAGGTCAGCAGAAACAAAACACTCAGTAAAACTTCACGATATTAGATACTTACTGCTTCCAAAAATTTAGGTCAACCTTGTCTGATATTGTAAATATCACAACCAGATGACCAGGAATAAATTGAATTTCTAAAGATTCCCTAAAACTAATTAACTAAATCCTAACCAAGATATAAGAAATAAACGTTATAAATATTCAACTTGTTTGGATCCCACAATATAGCTGGCCAGACCAGACATTACTATAAAATAAAACTTGAAAAAGAAAAAAAACAGGTACAAAAACACATGAAAACCTACCTAGAAACACACGTCTAAACACACCAAAACCTCCACTATAATATACTTACAGAAGGACCGTATATATGTCCACGACAAAAAAAGACAATATATATATATATATATATATATATATATATATATATATATATATATATATATATATATATATATATATATATATATATATATATATATATATATATATATATATATATATATATATATATATATATATATATATATATATATATATATATATATATATATATATATATATATATATATATATATATATATATATATATATATATATATACATACATATATATATATATACATATATATATATATATATATATATATATATATATATATATATATATATATATATATATATATATATATATATATATATATATATATATATATATATATATATATATATATATATATATATATGTTACCTTACACACACAAAAGATATAGTTCTCCTCACTTTCAAATAATAATATTATAGAGGAGACAAAATTAGGGCCGTTATCCACTCATCCTACCAGCAAGCAGGGCAGGACCAGCACGCCAGGATAGAACCCTCCAGGTACAACGATCACTACTCGATATACAGAGATACTCTGTCTTACCTGGCAACGGCCTCCCTACGGGCTACCTCACGAGCTAGCAAGCTCCCAACACCACTGCAGCTGACACGAGACGACAGGGCCAGTAAGCCAGAGACGAAGCTAACTCCCTGGGTACTCCTTAGCGTCAGGGAAAGGCAGAGTAGACCCAAGTCGCAAGCGACAGGAGCACCTGTGAGTCACTCTCCGAAGTACACTAAACTGGCGTAGAAATAAGAAACCACTCGAGTCGCAGGTGACAATGGAACCTGCAGATTATAAACAAAAGCGATGATCAACAAAGCAGTTTCCAAAAGCGTAGTCAAAATCACAAGCATTAACGTCCTCATCCAATATATCAAATTCGTTAGCAGCTTAGGGTATGGTGTTGGGGGAGTGCTTCTGTCAGAGCACCCACCTCCGACATCAACACGCTTTCATCATCACTCGGGCAAACTAAATATAATCGTTAACAGATAGTTCAAACAAGGTAATTGATCGGGGAGTAAGAAAGAAACAATCAACAACGCACCACTTTAAAACTACTTCAAGCTATAGTGGAAACCACTTAAAACTAAAAAAAACATTGACTAAGCATGTGAGATATTTACTTTACTCTAATAATATCTCTTAAATAAAATATAAAAAAAAAAATTCACTGAACAAGAGGAAGAGAAATAGGAT
>NW_027171928.1:95000-103997 GCF_036898095.1 Palaemon carinicauda
TAGGGGGCAGGTTTTAATACACTACCTGCCGCCACAACGAAGTGTTTCAGTTCATGCTTTTGTTTTGCATAGTGTTTGTAAAACACTCTGGATGATTTCCATCCAGTGTATGAACGAAGACGCTCAAAGTCCATATACTGAAAGAAGTTCATTGATCAAGCAATCTTTCTCGGATCATGACCTGCGGGAGTACTGTCCGGATCCGCTCAACGAATAAAGTAGGTGAGCTTCGCCCTTAGTTGTTTCAGGGATAAATTTGATCCAGTAGTTTCTCCTTTAAAGAGCTGTCCTCCCCTGAAGTCTGAAGTTCTACGAAGATAGATCTTAAGACACTCTACAGGACATAGAGAGACATCTTCCTTCAGAGGGCATATTTTCCAGGGACCCCATCTCTTAGTGGGTAGCTCGTTTTTAGCGAGAAAGGATGGATCAGGAAAGAGATTCAGTTGTCTCACTTCCGTGAACTGAATCTGACCCTCATCTCCGGATAGGGCCACTATTTCGTTAACCCTAGCCCCATAGGCTATAGCAAATAGAAAAATAACCTTTTGAGTTAGATCCTTAAGAGAACAATCTTCATTGTTTACAGATGAGGCATAATATAGGACCTTGTCCAAAGACCAAGAGATGGGCTTTGGTCGTACTGTGGGCCTAAGCCTAGCGCATGCCTTCGAGTCTTATCAAAGATTTCATCCGCAAGATCCACTTCAAAAGCATATAGGAGAGGCCTAGCCAAGGATAACGTGCACGTATTTATCGTATTGGCCGCCAGACCTTGGCTATGAAGGTGGAAAAAGGACAGACAGAAGTTCATTGAAATTTCTTTCGGTCCTTTTGCTTTCACAAACGCAACCCACTTTTTCCAGGAAGACTCATATTGTCTTCTGGTTGACTTAGCCTTGTATTCTTCTAAGAATTCTATATTGCCTTTTGAGATCCCAAATCTTTTTCTAACTGCTAGAGTAAGAAAATCATGAAATGAAGGGATTGGGTTCTCTGTGATAAAATGAAGGCAGTTAATTTCTGAACCTTCGGAAGTAAACCTAGGATCAGAGCTAGGACCAGCCTCATCTTCAAGTACTTCACATCGTCTATCAGCCCCACTAGAGGATCCTCGTATGGGGCTACATATCGAGGTAGTTTCTTGAAGTCGCTCGTGACGAAGCGGTCAAATTGCAGTTCCGGGACTTGTTCCCAACTGGGAGGGAATAGTTCTGCGTCCTTGGACCATTCCAACTCTATCAGCTTGGACTGAAATAGAGCATCCACTGTCACCTTGTGGATCAGTTGTAAATGAACTGCTGGCAGGTGCCATCCCTATAAGAAAGGGATTGGTAACTTCACCTAGACTGTATGAGACGTTCAATTGAGACGTCTCATTATCACTTCGGTGTCCCAGATCAGTCGTAAGAAGTCTGATCTGTATGGAGGGGGCTTCCCCACTCATGATAGGACCAGCAGAGTCTTGGGACTTTCATGCTTTAATTTTTGTTAGAGAAGCAATTAAAGAGGGACCGATATCAGTCTTTTTTTAACACTTCAAGCGTTTGATGCGTATTTTCTCCAGGCTCTTAACGCATCTTTCCGCTGTGCTCTTTGCACTAGGTCTGTCACTATTGCGAACTGGGAAAAGTTTAGCGCTTGTCCCTGTTGGCGTCTTGGAAATCTGACTGATTACCTGAGTCTCTTAACAGACCTCGTGAGCTCCTTTTATATTCCCAAGGGAAACGAGAGTTGATGTGACTGTGGGCTTCAATGGTTTGTCAGCCATTGAAACCCTTGAGCTGGAGAAAGTCGAGACTTCTAGAAGCTTATCTTGCATCCGTGATGTCCCTGAAACCAGGTCATTTCCTTGAATGCACATTGGCCAGCCACTTCGGGTGCTGCCCACCCCAGCTTCTCGTTCAGGTATATAAATGCCTACACCATTTCTAGGCTTGACTTTGACATGACTAACTTTGCCAATTCTATGAAGATACTTAGGACTGTGAGTCCGACACATATCTTTCCTAGGATGAATGTTACTATCTGTAACTTGAATTCTAGATAGGAGGAAGGAGGGTGGTTTATTGGAAGGTTCCGCAGGACACCTTTCAGATCTGACAAGACTACAAACACCCCTACTTGGGACAAGGTCCATATGTTCGGAAGAATTAACATTAACAACTCGCTGTTTTCTATGAGCTTGTTGAGTGGTGACAAATTCAGGATGACTCAGAGATTTCTTGAGTCCTTCTCGTGAACACAAAACAGCCTTCCCTGGAACTCGATGGGCTATAGTTTTCTTACCCCCTGTATGCTCTATAACTCTCAGGTATACTCCTCCAGGAGGATTTTGAATTGTAGGAGAAGGTAAGGAAATGATGGTGGGGACATTTCTGTTTCTCATCAAGGGCTCATCTTAAATAAGCTTTGGACCGAAGGATCGAAGGTCCTGCGATCCTGAAGGAATGTTCCTCCTAGCAGAAGCGTTTTCATGCTTCAAATAGTAAGTAGGTTTAGACACTTGACTATCTGCCTGTGGCATCCTGGTCACTGGAATAGTGGGATGTTGTTGAGCACCCCGGATATTTCCAGCATTTTCAATATTCTTTTTAGGTTGGGGACCCACAACCATGGAAGATTTTCTCTTAAAAAGGATGCCCCATTTTTGGAGAAGACTTATGTTCTCCATGGTGGCGTTCTTAATTACTTTCTTTATTACCTCGTGTGGGAAGAGGTCTTTACCCCAAATGTTGGAAGATATTAGCTTCCTCGTTTCGTGTTTCACTGTCGCAGCAGCAAACACAAACTCTCTACATGCTCTCCTAGCCTTCATAAAGGCGTAAAGGTCCTTCATCAAGGTAGCCATATGCATTTTGGCTATGACCATGAGCATGTCTGGGGTATTTTCATAGGTTGAACACAACTCTATGTAGTTTTGTAGAGAAAGGGAGGTTGCAAGTCTCTCCCTTGTCTCTTGTTTTTTATGCAAGAGCAACTCAGATAATTTAGGAAGACATACATTAAATTGTCGACTTGCGACATCCGCGTCTAATTTTCCTACTGAAAAAGTCAAATGGTCTTCTTTCCAATCCTTTCCCTGTCTGGGAAAAGCTGGTGACAGAGGCTTGCCCGCCTCCACCGCTTTGGCAACAGATATAAATGCCTTTCCCGTAAAGGGGAATGAGAGGGAAGAAGGAGCAAGAAAGGAAGGGTGTCTGTTATTCAGTGAGAATACCTTCGACTCTGAATAACCCGCCTTTTTCAGACTACCTGAGAGGATAGTCTGTGCCTTATCATAGTCGAGAATCATGACCTCCGTTGGTTCTGTTCCTTTCCATGAATTTGGTTTGTACTTCAGTCGAACCCAACAATTAAGGAAAGCATCAAAGCTTAACCAAAATTGAATTTTGTCTAAAGGAACAGCACCCATTTTCACTGAGATGTAGAGATTGCCATTTAAAATCGGCATCTGCTCTGCAAACCTCCAGGGATTGGTTTTGGAGCCTGTTGGTAGGTCTTGATCCATGGGTCGTTTAACTGACCCCTGGGAAGCGACAAGAGAAGCTTTGAGAGGCTCTATCTTGCGTTTTTCTTCCTGCTTTCCGTTTTGTTTATGAAAGCCCTTTATCAGATTCTTCAGTTGGATACATAATTGTACCATTTTATCCAATAGAGGAGTAGAAGACGAAGATGTCGACATCGATGGCTCTATAGCCAGCATAGGCGGAGGAAATTCCGACACAACATTTTTCTCTTCTACCTTGGAGCACTTCTTGCCCTCAATCCCAAGGGTTTTCTGGCTGTCAGGGGATGTAGTTGGCTCCTGAGGCACTACTGTATCCTTGCTTGCTTTCGGAAATAGTAGCTTACGCATCCTATCAGTCGGTAGGAAGGGTCCCGGAGAGATTTTTTGGAAGCCTCTCACCCAGTTGCGTAACTTGTATTGAGCTGTATCCCTAGTCTCCGTAGACTTGGGATTTTCAAAACCTTCAGACATTAATATCCGACATATATTGCAAACCTGTGGGTTCCAATAATGTAGGGATCCGGAAATAATATTGCAGGGGGCGTGGAACCTGCAAGTATTATGACCGTAAAAATACTTACTCTTGGCCTTGCAGAGGACTGTAGCACAAAGTATCTGGTGTTCCTCCTGTAAAGAAAAGAAAACCAAATGAGTATACAAAGGATTATCTCCCTGATAATCAACATGCAAAGGTCATCTACAACAGAATAGCTCAGGATAGTAAGCTATAAAGGGATAGTAGGAGATACATACTTGTGTACCCTTGCAAGCAAATGCTGTTACCTCCCATCAGTATTAACTACATGGGGGTTCCTCTATTGAGTAACTCCCAGTAGAAGGACTCTAACCCCTAGGAGTAGAGAAGTACCAATTCACTGTCCCAAAATAATGTTAATACTGTGGGGTCAGGATGACTGATTCTCAATCAGAATATTGAAGAAAACTATTCATTCAATATATGAGCGGTACCAGCAGAATGCTCGTACAAGGGTACCAAAGGAATGTTAGAAATTACTACTGTATAATGGTACTGTAGTTTTCTATTTGCAGTAAGTCTATACTGCAATTTACTGGCTACTGTACATCATGTATTGTAGTCTAGTCATTATGCTGCCTTCAAAGTAGCATATGACAGTACGGTCCATCTAGCATGAAGGTAGTTGGACTAGGGAAATTAAAGACATATATTTGTATAACCCACTCAGCCTATTTGCTGTAGCCTTCCTTGCAATATTATAATATGGAGTTTCCTGATCAGGGAGACTCAAGGATAAAGGCTCTACCGTTTAAGGGTTAGGAGTGTATCCCTTCTGCCTTAAAGTTATTTAATATTGTAGGGTAATCCGAATACTGATTTCTAATCAGGATATTGAAGAAATCATATTCATTCAATATGGGATTGGGTTCAGCAAATGCCTGTGTTGGATATCCAAAATATATTGGAAAAAACTACAAGTATAAAATATATAGTAGTTTTCCATCTGCAGTATATTCTATACTGTAGATATACTGGCTACTTGTATAACATATACTGTAGCTCAGCCGGCATGTTGCCGGCATAACTAGGTCTTGCCGGCATATCTAGTATGCTAGCTAGAGAGAGAGATAGCATGGAGGAAAGGCTACTCCTTTACTGTGTATGTATACAGTAATTAAGGATGTAAAAGTTTCATTTTACTGTCTTTCTTCCAAATAAAAGGTTCCAATGGAAGGGGAGAATGTGCCATTCAAGCTTCCATCCAGCTATAGTACTATTGCCGATAGGGTGCCGCCAATACACTGCCGGCAGGCTAGCCTCCGGCAGTATCAGTACAGTCGGCGTGCTGCCATCCAAGTCAGCACTTATCTGTACTAGTCTGGCCGGCGGTAATCCGGCAACAGAACTCCTGAATAACAGTCCAAGAGAGAACTGAGGAACCTTGGGGATAACAAAGGACTTTCCACTCTCAGCCATCATGGCCGCCGGCAGCCGCCAGTTGCCACAGCCGCCAACTGCTAGCAGCCACCAGCTGTTGGCAGCCATCTTGGCTGCCTCATCGGCTAATGGTAGGGACCATAGCTGCCGACAGATGATGTGGTTGCCGGCAGTATGCATTGCCGTCAGTCAATGTCAGGGCTAAAGAGGGAGTTTGGCCGGCTCTGGCAACCTACCGGCAATGGTAAGGTTGTAAGATGCCGGCCCAAGAAACACAATGGCTCGGCCATCAAAAGTGGACAGAGGGGTAGGGAACAGGGTCCTGTATAGAGTGTGAAAGGAACTGGCAAAATTGTCAGTTCCACCACCTGTTAAAAGAAACTCTGTTTCAGTATCGGCAGAATCCTAGGTGATAGGAGAGTCTCAGTTCTCCATCCCAGAGATTGCCAACACAGTTAAGGGGATAGCGGCATTACCGCCTCCTCTCAACACGGGAGAAACAGAGTTCCAGTGCCACGTCATCCTTGGCAAAAGAAGATCACTCTTCAGCCTAGAGGACTGCGGCGTAAGACTAGTCTTATAGTCGCAAGGAGAAGATGGTATCCTGCCACTACTTCAAGTGCGGCTGGGGAGGGCTAACCTCCATTGCCGGCAGCCTAGCCGGCGGGGGAATGATGGTATCCTACAACCCATTTGCCCTGCCAGCAGGTCGCCGACATAAGACTAAATACTCTGAGATTCTAACTAAATCCCAAAACCTGCTGGTATACCACAACCAGCGGTTTAAGGGAAGAGGCAGGAAAAAAAAAAAAAAAAACTCTAGGTTATTCATGTCTGAATAAAATTCAAGGCACGGCTATTAAGGTTGTAGCCTGAAGCTACACTAAGAGGGAAAGAGATTACCCTTAAATCTGCGAAAAGACGTGTAATGTTTCATATAATTCTAGGAGGTATCAGTCTCCGCTGAATTGAAAACAATACACAAGGGTAACCGGGGGATATCTGAACGTATAGTAAAATGCCTAGGTTAGAATACCTAGGCTAGACGAGATCTCGGATACTTAAATCACCGAAACTCTAACTATACGATCAACAGAGAAAAGAAAATTATGCACATTATCAAACCTTTACGAGAAAAATTGCCTAAATAGCTAAATAATCAAAATAATTAAATAAAGCTCTTTAAACTGGAAGTCGTTCTGCTATCTAAATAACACATGCCTAATGAACGACGGCGCCCATGGCGCCTCCAGTAACTTGCCTAGCTCTTAAGCACAATAAATTACTCTAATTACATTGTGAAATCGGAGCTAAATTATACTCATAGTAAAGACCCAATACTCAACTTTCCAGAGGCGGAAGAAGATGGAGAAAGCATAATTATAATCCTTTAAAACGATCAAAAAGTTTGATCATCAGGGAATACCACCGAGCAAAATCGCTACAAAATAAGGAATGTCCACCATCGTGGGAATGGTGCTGTTATCATACTCAATAGTAATACGAGAACGGTGTAGCCTTGATACGGCTCCCTTTTATTTTGCCACACCTCCTTGAAGCGTAAACGCTATTAGGGGTACAGATTGCTATGAGTCGTGTCAAGAATAGGTCCTCTGATATTATGCGATATCCTTGAGAGAGAATTTAAGGATATTTGCGCCAGGAGTTAGAATTCTGGATACCTAAAGGTAAAATTCTCTGGGAATATCACTGTAGTGCATACATCCCTTAGGAAGCTACTTTAACGAACTTCCATCAGGATGACAGGGCTTGAGCCCCCCCCCCAAAAAAAAAAAAGAAAAAAAATGTATATATATATATATATATATATATATATATATATATATATATATATATATATATATATATATATATATATATATATATATATATTGAACTTCCTCATTCCTGTTTTCCTGAGGCTAAAATAACTAGTTTAGCTTTTCGATCTCGTGATATTAAAGCTCCGGTGATGGACCTTGATGCTTATGGAGGTGTAGACCCAAATGGTATTTTTCCTTTGTTTTTTTATAAAGACAACAGATTTCTTAGCTCCAAAGTTATCTGTTATTTTGCGCAAGTTAGCAAGAAGAGGAGCTTTTAGCACTTGTTGGAAAATTGGTAATATTACTCCTCTATGTAAATGTGTTTATGGTAGCTCAAGTCCCACTGATTACCGCCCAATTTCCATAACTCCCATATCATTTAAAGGTTTGCTGAAGGTAATCATCTACTCCCTAGTTTGCAAGTTGGCTTTCGTAAAGGCCTTTGAGTATGTGATGCCCTTCTTACAATCTCCAATGCTGTAGAGAAATCCCTTGATTGTGGTCAGGAAGCTCGTATGATTGGCTGATTTTTAGTGCTGCCTTTGACCGTGTTAATCTGAGGCCCTTGTTTTATAACTCAAACAGTTGGGAGTGGATGAGTCGTCTCTTAGCATTATTATTGATTTCTTAAGTAATAGATCTCAAAGAGTTATTGCTGATGGGCACCATAGTGAGTATAGGAATGTGATTTCTGGTGTTCCACAGGGTAGTGTTCTTGACCCATTACTTTTCATACTATATACGCATGTCATGTGGTTTGTCCTAGAAAAAAAGCTTGTTGCATATGCTGATGATGCTACTCTCTTTGCACCAATTCCATCCCCTGAATGTAGATCTCGGGTTGGTGAATCCCTTAATTGAGATCCAGCTAAAATTAGTGCATGGTGCAAATTATGGGGTATGAAGTTGAATCCTAACAAAACTCAAAGTATAATTGTAAGTAGGTCAAGGAAGGTAGCTCCTCAACATCCGGATCTCAGTATTGATAATATTTCTTAAAATTTGTATGACTCTTTTAAAATTTTATGTGTGATTCTCGACAACAAATTTACTTTTAAAAAAAAACATTAGGTCTGTGTCTTTTTCAATTGCACAAAAAACTTGGCTTATTGAGAAAGTGTTACGAGATTTTCCGTGATCAATCTATTTTGAAGAAGTGTTTTAATTCGTTCATTCTACCTTGTTTTGAATATTGTTCTCCTGTCTGATATTCAGCTGCTGATTCTCATCTTGATTTGTTGGACAGAACCTTACAGTCTATTAAATTTCTTATTCCTGATCTAAATATTAATCTTTGGCACCGTTGTTCAATTAGTTCATTATGCATGTTGCATTAGATTTTTCATAACTCTGACCATCCTTTACATTCAGATCTCCCTGGACAATTCTATCCTATTCGTAATACTAGACAGGCAGTTAATTCTAATAGTCAGGCCTTCTCCATTATGAGGCTCAATACTACACAGTATTCTAGATATTTTATTCCAGCTGTTACCAAGTTGTGGAATGATCTTCCTAATCGGGTAGTTGAATCAATAAAACTTTAAAAGTTTAAAGCTGGAGCAAAAATTTTTTTGTTGACCAGGCTGACGTGAGTCTTTTTATAGTTTATATATGACATATTTGTTTTTGACGTTGTTAATAGTTTATATATGACATATCTGTTTTTGACGCTGTTACTGTTTTTAGAATGATATATTGTTAATTTATTCTCATCATTTATATATTTCCTTATTCCTTTCCTC
>NW_027171929.1:0-2500 GCF_036898095.1 Palaemon carinicauda
AGGTATATATATATATATTATATATATATATATATATATAATATATATAATATATATATAGTATATATATATATATATATATATATATATATAGATATTTATAATATATATATATCTATATATATCTATATTATAATATATATATGTATATATATATCTATAATATATATATATAGATATATATATATATATATATATATATATATACTGTATATATAAGAGAGGGGCAGTGGTAGAGACACAAACATGAATAGACGCACACAAACACACACTCTCTCACACACACACACACACACACAACACACACATATATATATATATATATTATATATATATATATATATAATATATATATATATATATATATATATAGATATATATATATATATATATATATATATATATATATATATATATATATATATATGTTCATATATATATATATATATATATATATATATATATATATATATATATATATATATAATATACATTATATATATATATATATATATATATATATATATATATAATATATATATATATATTATATATATATATATATATATATATATATATAGTATATATAGACTATATATATCCGTATATATATATACTATATATATATATATATATATATATATATATATATATATATACTATATATATATAGTATTATATGTATATATGTATATGTATATATATATATATAGTATATAGATATATATATATAGTATATATATATATATATATATCTATATAGTATATATATATATATAAGATACAGTATATATAGTATATATAATAGTTTTTGACCAAATGCGTTCAATATTATTATTATTATTATTATTATTATTATTATTTTCTTTAATATTGTTATTATCAGTATTATTACTGAAAAATTATTATTATTATTATTATTATTATTATTATTATTATTATTATTATTATTATTATTATTATTATTATTATTAATTTGTTTTCTTCTTTTTTCGGCATTTCAGAAAACACATCCGGTAACTTATGCAAGAATATCTATTTTGAAAATTGTGTACAGATTATCTCAACAATGACATCTTAAGAATGTTTATTATTTCTAGAAATTGTCAAAGGCCTTTGATGCTTTTTTATGCAAATGAGCCTGAAGATTAGAGGGAATGTATTATTGATAAGAGATATTTCGCCTTAGGAGAATATCTGTATTATAATCTAACGATAAAAAATCCTTCCCCTATTACCTTATTAAATAGTTCTCAAACATTTAGCAAGGTGTGTTTAAAAGTTATTTTTGAGTAATAGAAATAGAGGTTTATTGTTTTCAACATTTTAAAGAGAGGATCGACTACTGTTCGATAAAATTTGGTATTTAGTTCTTTATGCTTTTATAAAAATAAATATCTTTGTTATAACATAAGAGTTTTTGTCTACGACAAACAATCAACATCTGATATACAAATTGTTAACAATTTCATTTTAAACTGGATCACTGAAACCCCTTTGTTATATTAATTTGTATTGTGTTCCATTTGGTTTGTAATGTTAGCAAACTGGTAGAGTAATCCCAAAAAACTTACCCCTTTCGATCATTTCTTGAGATTGTTATTGAATAGCCTTTCACGAGCAAACTTTCAAATATTCGTAAAACAAAATATATAAAACAATTAATACGTACAATTTCTTTTCAGTTATAATTTGCAGTTATTATTGGTTTAGACGTGACTTTAAATTATTGCCAAAACACCACTCTTCCTTCCATTGAATTATTTTATATCGATTTGTTTGAATTACACATGGTATCGAATTCATGATAAATTCATTATCCTTTAGAACCTTTGTTTGATAATTGGATTACCTAAAGTAAGTAATTTTGTTGAATAATGTAAGTTTTACCAAAGTTTAGTATTATTCTTTTTTAATAAACTATCAGCCATGATTAAATTGTGGCTAGTTTTATAGCTATTTTTTTTATTCCTTTGATACAACGTTGTCCTCTGTGAAATAATATGGATGTGCTGTGAGTTGAAAATGTACTCAACACTGTTATTTATAGCTACACAAAACAATTGGCTCTTATTATAAATTAAAGGATTAAATATAACACAGGTCCTAATTACTTATCTATGTTAAGCAGCCATATATCTATTAATAATAGTTGAAGTTTGTGTAGAAAATCAGAATATAAAAATTTCACGTAATAAAAGAGTTCCCGCGTCTTATTACTCACTGATCGAAGACCTTTTTTGTATTCAAGGCTCTTCATTAGCTACTTTCTATGTAAAATCGAGTTCATTCACCAAAAATTATATCCCGACATTCAAGAAAAACAAAAAACAACTTCTCACTACAGAAATATCCTATAATACTGTTTTCATGCAATTCTCTCATGACCACATTTTTAATGGGATAGATTTTTAAACCTAAAGCTAATGTTGGTTTGTGAATCTGGTTTGGGGACATCTTCTTTTAAAGGCTACATATTGTAGAATATATTGTTATAAGA
>NW_027171929.1:7500-15000 GCF_036898095.1 Palaemon carinicauda
AGGTTTCTGTAGTATGATTCCTTCTTTTGTGATCTACCAGACTAGTCCTGTTGCTGTTCTCGCGGGAGGATAAGTTCTTCCCTTGGGAGTAGCAACGCCTTCCTTGCTTTGGTGCTCTGGAAGCTGGCAAGTATTGCTGGCCTTTCCCCTTAGATCTCCCTTAGGCTAAGATAAGTTTCTTAGCTGCGGGTGATCTGTCACTAAAGCAAGGTTGGCAGGACCCTCTTGTCCCTTCCCCCTCTTTCTTCATACTGTACTGTACGTTGTTCTACATCTGGACCTAGTATAGGTTAGGATGTGGAATTGACTCAGCCCCTTGCCGGCCGGCAGAGCTGGCCGGCAGGGGTCTTACTGTACTTTAAGTCGTTCTACTTCTGGACCTAGTATAGGTTAGGATGTGGAATTGACTCAGCCCCTGGCCGGCCGGCAGAGCTGCTGGCCGGCAAGGGTCTTATGTTTTCGAGTGCTGCCCGGACCTCTCTTGGTCCCTCATCCATGCCTTCCGGCAGAGCCGGACGGCATGGGTCAAGGAAGCCTGAATTAGTTTCTCCCCTTCCTTATATGCACTCTTTCGGTTGCCGGGCTTGGAGGTTGTGTACACTCTTATCCCGGCATCCATTCTATTTTTCTTCTAGTGCTGTACCTGTCCCGGTTGCCGGCCTCTGAGGCCGGCAGCCGGGCAGGTGTAGTCCTCTGGTTCTTTTGCTGCCGGCTGGCATCGGTCTTGTACTTTTGCCGGCCGGCTTATGTCAGTTCTTGTCTGCCGGTCACCAAGAGTGTGGCCGGCAGCTGGGTACTACCTTGTGTAGTTGCTGGCCGGCAGCCATTGCCGGCCAACACTGGCTGTTACCGGCCGGCAGTTGCTGCCGACCGGCACAGGCATTTGAACCAGAGTGCTGCCGCCCTATAGCTGTTAAGTAGTATACTTTAAAGCTAGTTGTGGTGTGTGCCGGCCGGCAAAGGCAGGCCGGCACACATCCCTCTATACTGTACTAGTATTCTTCTGTATAGCATATACAGTAAGAAGAGAACTATAGTAAGGGTTTTGGTACAGCACTGTATCTTCTAACACTATTGTGTTTTCTTGCACATCCCTTTGCTGTTGCCCTCAGATAGGAAGCTGAGTTCTTCCCTGTCTATTATCCAGGATTTTAAAATCATTGCTTAGGTGTGAGCTCCACCTGTTTCCTCTGGAAACCTTGCATTGGTTACTCTAGAAGAGATAAACCATTTTGATTTTATTATCTGGAAGGCTGCAACAATGGGTTGTGAGGGAAACACAAGTGTGTGTCTTTCCTTTATGAATTGTTATGCTATACTATGCATATCCAGTGATACATAGTTCACTTGATACTCATGGAAATTTCTTCTCTTTACAGGAGGACCCTCCGAAGTGCGGAAATGTTTTCTGCAATGTCCGCAGCAAGAACCTCTGCGGACATGAGTGTTGTAGGAGACACGCAGCATGCGCTGTCTCCAAGGATGATCTCCAGTATTGGTACCCTCAGGTATGTACTGTATGCACTAACCTGATTACTGAGGCTTTTGATTCCCCTAGAACGGCGGAATCAAGGGATATAGCAAGGGAAAAGCTTCGTACGTGGGTAAGGGGCTTCAAGAAGAACACCTCTGGCCCTTATCTTCCAAGTGAGAAGATGAGGGCGTATCTTTTTCCCCAGGCATCAGCTGATGCAGTGATTCCCCAGCCTCAAGAGGAGATCCCTCAAGATCAAGTCCAGGTGGACGTGGAAGTCGCAGTCGCGATGCAAGACATCCAGTTGTATGACAGGATGTCTGACCTGGACGAACGTTTGGAACAAGACCTCCTGGCAGAAGGTCAGGATGAAGTTCAAACCCCGGATGTCGTAGAGGAAGAGGTCGACGAGGTGTCGGCTACTCCGGTTCAGATTCCGGAGCCTATCCCCTCAACATCGGCTGGTCTCCCAGTAGAACTGGGACAGGCCCTCTCTTCGATTGTTGGAATGATCCAACAAATGCAGAAGGAGAATCAGGAGAAGGCGTCTGCAATGGAACTGCGTATGCAGTCCCTGGCAGAATCACATGGGCCCCGGAAAAGGCTCAATGTGAAAGACCTTCCCGTATGCTCAGATGCTAGCCCATGGAGGTATGCTGAGCACATGCCGATGACGACTGGAAAGATCGTCATCTCGGATAAGCTGGGTTCAGTTCCCCTAGAGGAGGTAGATTTCTGGCCCAGCAAGGCATCATATCCGGACTGCTATGTCCGGCTGAGAAAAGAACCAGCTTCAAGGGAGGAGACAGAGCCGAAGGAGGTCATTATTATGGACCACGCTAAGGCTTAAGCCCTACTTTCATCCTCGATGAAAGAGAGGGGCTTCTCTAACTCGAAGGTAGCTGCATTGAGCAAGAAGCTCCCTTCTTTTGTGTCCTCTCCTGCTAGAGCCTTCCCCTTTTTACAGAAAGGGTTTGCGGCTGTCCTAAAGGCAGTCGAGGCCGGCAAGCCTTGCCCCTCCCTGGAGGAGTGTAAACCCTTGTCGCTGGCCCTGCCTATGGACCACGAAGACTGGAAGGATGTCCATCTGACATTCTCAGTGGGAAAGTTGGAGGCTGATATTGCCGGACGGCAATTCGGCGAGGACCTCCCCAAGCTGTCCGACTCTCTTTTACGAAGAGAGTTCGAGACAAAAGAAAGACTGGCTGCCTCAATGTCTCATCAGACTACTCTTGAGACGATGGCAAGTGACCCCAAGGTCCATGAAATGTTCATGGTAGTGGCTGAGTCTCACCTAGCCACAGTGACGAAGGACCTTTATGGCTTCGTCAAGGCAAGGAGAGCTTGCAGGGAGTTCGTGTTCACCGGGGCTTCGGTGAGACACGAGCCAAGGAAGTTAATCTCCTCCAACATTTGGGGAAAAGACCTTTTCCCTACCGATGTGGTCAAAGAGGTTGTTGATAAGGCCGCCGTGGAGAATAGAAACCTTCTCCAGAAGTGGGGCCTGGCTATCAAAAGAAAATCTTCCCCGGATGAGGGTCCTCAACCAAAGAGGAAGAATATGAGGACTAGGCTACCGTCTCGGCCAGCCAAGCCTTTTAGACAGCAACAGCAACTGCAATTGCCATTGCCTCCAGTGCCCCAGATGGTGGCACAAACCCCGACTACTTTTCAGTGGGTACCCCAGGCTGTGCCAGGTCAGTCAACCACATTCACCCCAACGTTCGAAGGACAGTCTTCTTCCTTTCGTGCAAAACCTAGAGGAGCAGCCAGAGGCTCGTCTAGGCGCCCCTCAAGGGGAAGGGGATTCAGATGTGGTCGTGGTCAGGGAGGCAAGACCTCAGGACGGCAGTCCAAGTGAAACGATACCGGTAGGAGGGAGACTAATGAAATTTTGGGATCGCTGGACCTTCGACCCCTGGGCCCAAAGCCTACTCAAGAATGGACTGGGCTGGAGCTGGTACAGCACTCCACCCCCGTGCCTTCGGTTTTTCCAACACTCCACCCCCGTTTTGGAGGAGTACGTTCAAGAACTGTTGGAGAAAAAGGTGATCCGAAAGGTGAAGTCCATCAAATTCCAAGGGAGGCTGTTTTGTGTTCCCAAGAAAGACTCGGAAAAGCTCAGAGTCATTCTGGACTTGTCGCCACTCAACAAGTTCATAGTGAATTGCAAATTCAAGATGCTAACACTGCAACACATAAGGACCTTACTGCCCAAGAGGGCATACTCTGTCTCTATAGACTTGTCAGACGCCTATTGGCACATTCCAATCAGCCGTCGACTCTCCCCCTACCCAGGGTTCAAGCTACAACGGAGACTATACGCCTTCAGAGCCATGCCATTCGGGCTAAACATAGCCCCAAGGATTTTCATGAAGCTTGCGACCGCAGCTCTCAAACAATTACGCCTAAAGGGAATTCAGGTAGTAGCCTACCTGAACGACTGGCTGGTGTGGGCAGCATCCGAGACCGAATGCTTGCAAGCTTCCAGTCAGGTGATCCAGTTCTTAGAGTACCTAGGCTTCAAGATCAACAGAAAAAAGTCTCGACTTTCTCCATCCCAAAAGTTCCAGTGGCTGGGAATCCACTGGGACCTTTTGTCACACAGTTTCTCCATCCCGACGAAGAAAAGGAAGGAGATAGCGGGCTCTGTCAAGAGACTTCTAGATTCCGAAAGGATATCAAGACGCGAACAGGAGAGGGTACTAGGCTCTCTCCAGTTTGCTTCAGTGACAGACCCAGTGCTAAGAGCACAGCTAAAGGATGCAACCGGAGTTTGGAGAAGGTATGCATCAAACGCGCGAAGAGATCTGAGAAGACCAGTGCCGCCTCGGCTACGTACTCTTCTCAGACCTTGGTCCCAAGCCAGACATCTAAAGAAGTCGGTTCTTCTTCAGCCACCTCCCCCGTCGATGACGATTCACTCAGACGCCTCAAAGGAGGGATGGGGAGGTCACTCTCATCGGAAAAAAGTCCAGGGGACTTGGTCCAAGCTATTCAGGACCTTTCATATAAACTTTCTAGAAGCTATGGCAGTGCTCCTTACCTTAAAGAAAGTCTCCCCGCGTCACTCGATCCACATAAGATTGGTGATGGACAGCGAGGTGGTTGTGAGATGCTTGAATCGACAAGGGTCGAGGTCACCACCTCTCAACCAAGTGATGTTAGCCATTTTCCGATTGGCGGAAAAGAAGAAGTGGTACCTGTCGGCAGTTCACCTTCAAGGAGTCCGCAATGTGACAGCGGACGCTCTATCCAGGTTCACACCGATAGAGTCTGAATGGTCCTTAGACGCAGGATCATTCTCCTTCATTCTGAATCAAGTCCCAGAACTGCAGATAGACCTCTTTGCGACGAAAGACAACAAGAAGTTGCCCCTGTACGTGTCCCCGTACGAGGACCCCTTAGCGGAAGCAGTGGACTCAATGTCCTTCGACTGGAACAGATGGTCCAGGATTTATCTGTTCCCTCCTCACAACCTTCTGTTGAGGGTCCTCAACAAACTGAGATCCTTCAAGGGGGGTAGCGGCAATAGTGGCCCACAAGTGGCCGAACAGTATGTGGTTCCCCTTGGCGTTGGAACTACAGATGAAGTTCGTGCCGCTACCACATCCAGTTCTGACCCAGCGAGTCCAGAAGTCGACTGTCTGCGCTTCATTACAGAAAACCCGGACCCTGCAGCTCATGATTTTCTCGCCCTTGCGGTGAGAAAGCGTTTCGGGATTTCGAAAGCCAGCATAGACTTCCTAGAGGAATATAAGTGCAAATCGACTAGAAGGCAATATGAGTCATCTTGGAGAAAATGGGTGGCCTTTGTAAAGGCAAAGAATCCGCAGGAGATCTCAACAGACTTCTGCTTATCTTTCTTCATCCACCTCCATGGCCAAGGGTTGGCAGCTAACACGATTTCAGTGTGTAAATCTGCTTTAATGAGACCCATTTTATTTGCCTTCCAGATCGACCTAGGTAACGAGATCTTTAATAAAGTTCCGAAAGCCTGCGCTAGGCTCAGACCTTCAGCACCTCCAAAGCCCATCTCATGGTCTTTAGACAAAGTTTTTCATTTCGCCTCCCTGTTGAGCAATGAAGAATGTGCGTTAAAGGATTTGACGCAAAAAGTTATTTTCCTATTTGCACTCGCGTCCGGGGCCAGGGTTAGTGAGATCGTAGCCCTCTCGAGAGAGGCAGGTCGTGTTCAGTTCCTGGATGGGTGGGATCTGAACCTGTTACCGGATCCTACGTTTCTCGCCAAGAATGAGTTACCCACCAACAGGTGGGGTCCCTGGAGAATCTGCCCTCTGAAAGAAGATGCATCTCTATGTACAGTAGAATGCCTAAAGGTCTATCTTCGTAGAACTTCAGACTTCAAGGGTGGTCAACTATTCAGGGGAGAAACATCAGGCTCAAATTTATCTCTGAATCAACTCAGAGCGAAAATCACATATTTTATTCGCAGAGCGGATCCTGACAGTACACCCGCAGGTCACGATCCGAGGAAAGTTGCCTCATCCCTAAATTTCTTTAATTGTATGGATTTTGAACATCTCCGTACATACACGGGCTGGAAGTCTTCCAGGGTGTTCTTTCGCCACTATGCGAAGCAAGTAGAGGAACTTAAGAGATCTGTGGTAGCAGTGGGTCGTGTAGTTAACCCTACTGTTTAACTCTGCGAGGAACAGTGGTCTTAATTGGGACGATTAAGTCCAGGGTGAGTGTGTAGGTACATACTGTACTACAAACTAAATGAGGGCACCAAGTGCCCACATAGACTGTTCCTTCTTTCAAAGGTGAACCTAGCATAAGTTCAGACATGTGTGCCGAGCGTTTCTAACGCTAATGTGATTGATTTGTAATACAGACTTTTATGACTTGATACCTCGGTATCTTATTAAAGTGGTGTTTAATGGTTTTTCTTTCAGATAAACAAGTTCTGTTTACTATCATACTTATACTTAAAGTTTTGGGTTATCCTCTTTTATATATATATATATATATATATATATATATATATATATATATATATATATATATATATATATATATATATATATATATATATATATATATATATATTTGTTGTTAACCTGTCTGTATATTGTCTGTCAATAAACTTGTTCTTGAGAACCTTGCGTCTCTTTCACCTGTGTCAATTTATTGGTATAATTGAGCATTTCAATTCTATGTATCTTATCTGGGATAATTCTAATAGAATTGTTCTGTTATGCAAGCTATGTTGCATTGGTTTATGTAGTCCCCTAATGGGAGGAGGGCGGTTTTATTAGTTTCTTCCTATGCGGATATAAACCTTTGTCCAATACAAGTATTGTGCGGATTACTGGTCAATATATATTGATGCAGTGGTTCTATACAAACTATGCTTTACTTAATATAGGGCGAGACCACTATATTAGCTTGCCTGGTATTCATACATAGATATATGTACTCTTCGAGACTTTTCCAGAGTCTAGTAGGACTCTTCCCTGTAGGGGGCAGAAAGCTCTAACATAGTTTATAGTTAGTTGAAAAGATGTATAACGGTAACATCTTAGGTCTCTAGGTCTAGTCGACCGGGAAAAAATTACCTCCGAGAATCCACAGATACAGTAATGCTCTGGTACACTTCCATCAGGACGACATGGCTTGAGCCCAAAAAACGGATTTTGAGCGAAGCGAAAAATCTATTTTTGGGTGAGATGGCCATGTTGTCCTGATGGACCCGCCCTGGCCTTTCTAAGAAAGGGCTGTAGGACCCCTCCCTACATACAGTATCTGTAGCACCTCGTGTACGCTACAAGGAATACAGATGGCGCCAGGATTGGCGCCAGGCACGCATACGAATCGGGGGATAGGGAAGCCTTGGGAACGGCTCCCCTTTTTCTTTCCCGAATTCGTATCTCGCCAATCACCTCCTACGAGACGAAATCTCTGTCCAGGATGTAGATTGCCATGTGACGTGTCTAGAATACGTCCTCTGATATGTCGCGATATCCCTTTCACGAGGGATACTCGCTCCAGGAGTTAGAATT
>NW_027171929.1:30000-37500 GCF_036898095.1 Palaemon carinicauda
AGCATAAGTATGATAGTAAACAGAACTTCTTTATCTGAAAGAAAAAACATTATTGCCACTTTTAAGATACCGAGGTATCAAAGTCATAAAAGTCTGTATTACAAATCAATCACATTAGCGTTAGAAACGCTCGGCACACATGTCTGCACTTATGCTAGGTTCACCTTTGGAAATGGAACAGTCTACGTGGGCAACTCAGTGCCCTCACTTAGTTTGTAGTACAGTATGTAACTACACACTCACCCTGGATATAATCGTCCCAATTAAAACCACTGTTCCTCGCAGAGTTAAACAGTAGGGTTAACGACGCGACCCACTGCTACCACAGATCTCTTTAGTTCCTCTACTTGCTTCGCACAGTGGCGAAAGCACACTCTGGAAGACTTCCAGCCAGTGTATGAACGGAGATGTTCAAAATCCATACAATTAAAGAAATTTAATGATGAGGCAACTTTCCTCGGATCGTGTCCTGCGGGTGTACTGTCAGGATCCGCTCTGCGAATAAAATATGTGATTTTCGCTCTGAGTTGATTCAGAGATAAATTTGAGCCTGATGTTTCTCCCCTGAATAGTTGACCACCCTTGAAGTCTGAAGTTCTATGAAGATAGACCTTTAGGCATTATACTGGGCATAGAAATGCATCTTCTTTCAGAGGGCAGATTCTCCAGGGACCCCACCTGTTGGTGGGTAACTCATTCTTGGCGAGAAACGTAGGATCCGGAAACAGGTTCAGTTCTCCCCCATCCAGGAACTGAACACAACCTCCCTCTCTCGAGAGGGCTACAATCTCACTAACCCTGGCCCGGGACGCGAGTGCAAATAGGAAAATAACTTTTTGGGTCAAATCCTTTAACGCACACTCCTCATTGCTCAACAGAGAAGCGAAATGAAGAACTTTGTCTAAAGACCATGAAATGGGCTTTGGAGGTGCTGAAGGTCTGAGCCTAGCGCAGGCTTTCGGAACTTTATTAAAGATCTCGTTAGCGAGGTCGACCTGGAAGGCATATAGAATGGGTCTTGTCAAAGCAGACTTACACGCCGAAATCGTGTTAGCTGCCAACCCTTGTTCATGGAGGTTTATGAAGAAAGATAAGCAGAAGTCTGTCGAGATCTCCTGCAGATTCTTCGCCTTGACAAAGGCCACCCATTTTCTCCAAGATGACTCATTTTGCCTTTTAGTAGATTTGCACTTATATTCCTCTAGGAAGTCTATGCTGGCTTTCGAAATCCCGAACGCTTTCTCACCGCTAGGTAGAGAAAATCATGAGCTGCAGGGTCCGGGTTTTCTGTAATGAAGCGCAGACAGTCGACTTCTGGACTCGCTGGGTCAGAACTGGATCTGGTAGCGGTAGAAACTTCAACCGTAGTTCCAATGCCAGGGGGAACCAAACGCTGTTCGGCCACTTGTGGGCCACTATTGCCGCCACCCCCTTGAAGGATCTCAGTTTGTTGAGGACCCTCAACAGAAGGTTGTGAGGAGGGAACAGGTAAATCCTGGACCATCTGTTCCAGTCGAGGGACATCGCGTCCACTGCTTTCGCTAAGGGGTCCTCGTACGGGGACACGTACAGGGGCAACTTCTTGTTGTCTTTTGTCGCAAAGAGGTCTATCTGCAGTTCTGGGACTTGACTCAGAATGAAGGAGAATGATCCTGCGTCTAAGGACCATTCCGACTCTATTAGTGTGAACCTGGATAGAGCGTCCGCTGTCACATTGCGGACTCCTTGAAGGTGAACTGCCGACAGGTACCACTTCTTCTTTTCCGCCAATCAGAAGATGGCCAACATCACCTGGTTGAGAGGTGGTGACCTTGATCCTTGTCGATTCAAGCATCTCATAACTACCTCGCTGTCCATCACCAACCTTATGTGGATCGAGTGACGCGGGGAGACTTTCTTTAAGGTAAGGAGCACTGCCCTAGCTTCTAGAAAGTTTATGTGAAAGGTCTTGAATAGCTTGGACCAAGTCCCCTGGACTTCTTTCCGATGAGAGTGACCTCCCCATCCCTCCTTCGAGGCGTCTGAGTGAATTGTCACCGACGGGGGAGGTGGCTGAAGAAGAACAGACTTCTTTAGATGTCTGGCTTGGGACCAAGGCCTGAGAAGAGTACGTAGCCGAAGCGGAACTGGTCTTCTCAGATCTCTTCGCGCGTTTGATGCATAACTTCTTCAAACTCCGGTTGCATCCTTTAGCTGTGCTCTTAGCACCGGGTCTGTCACCGAAGCAAACTAGAGAGAACCCAGTACTCTCTCCTGTTCGCGTCTTGATATCCTTTCGGAAACTAGAAGTCTCTTGACAGAACCCGCTATCTCCTTCCTTTTCTTCGCCGGGATGGAGAAACGGTGTGACATTAGGTCCCATTGGATTCCCAGCCACTGGAACTTTTGAGATGGAGAAAGTCAAGACTTTTTTCTGTTGATCTTGAAGCCTAGATACTCTAGGAACTGGATCACTTGACTGGAAGCTTGCAAGCATTCTGTCTTGGATGCTGCTCACACCAGCCAGTCGTCCAGGTAGGCTACTACCTGAATTCCCTTTAGGCGTAATTATTTGAGAGCTACGCTCGCAAGCTTCGTGAAGATCCTTGGGGCTATATTTAGCCCGAAAGGCATGGCTCTGAAGGCGTATAGTCTTCGTTGTAGCTTGAACCATTGGTAGGGGGAGAGTCGACGGTTGATTGGAACGTGCCAATAGATGTCTGACAATTCTATGGAGACGGTATATGCCCTCTTGGGCAGTAAGGTCCTTATGTGTTGCAGTGTTAGCATCTTGAACTAGCAGTTCACTATTAACTTGTTGAGTGGCGACAAGTCCAGAATGACTCTGAGTTTTTCCGAGTCTTTCTTGGGAACACAAAACAGCCTCCCCTGGAATTTGATGGACTTCACCCTTCGGATCACTTTTTTCTCCAACAGTTCTTGGATGTAATCCTCCAGAACGGGGGTGGAGTGTTGGAAAAACCGAGGGCACGGTGGTGGAGTGCTGTACCAGCTCCAGCCCAGTCCGTTCTTGAGTAGGCTGTGGGCCCAGGGATCAAAGGTCCACCGATCACGAAAATTCTGAAGTCTCCCTCCTACCGGCATCATCTCACTTGGACTGCCGTCCTGAGGTCTTGCCTCCCTGACCGCGACTACCCCTGAATCCCCTTCCCCTTGAGGGGCGCTTAGACGAGCCTCTGGCTGCTCCTCTAAGCTTTGCTCGAAAGGAAGTTGACTGCCCTTCGAACGTTGGGTTGAATGCCGTGGACTGAGTCGACACGGCCTGGGGTACCCATTGAAATGTGGTCGGGGTTTGTGCCACCATCTGGGGCACTGAAGGCAATGGCAATTGGAGTTGCTGTTGTTGTCTAAGTGGCTTGGCTGGCTGAGATAGTAGCCTAGTCCTCATAGTCTTCCTCTTTGGTTGAGGACCCTCATCTGGGGAAGACTTTCTTTTGATAGCCAGGCCCCACTTCTGGAGAAGGTTTCTATTCTCCGTGGCGGGCTTATCAACAACTTCTTTGACCAGTTCGCTAGGGAAAAGGTCTTTGCCCCAAATGTTGGAGGAGATTAGCTTCCTTGGCTTGTGCCTCACAGTAGCCGAGGTGAACACGAACTCCTTACAAGCTCTCCTCGCCCTGACGAAGCTATAAAGATCCTTCGTCACTGTGGCCAGATGAGTCTTGGCCACTACCATGAACATTTCATGGACCTTGGGGTCACTTGCCATTGTCTCAACAGTAGTCTGAAGAGACATTGAGGCAGCCAGCCTTTCTTTTGTCTCAAGCTCTCTCTGCAAAAGAAAGTCAGACAGCTTAGGGAGGTCCTCGCCGAACTGACGTCTGGCAATATCACCCTCCAACTTCCCGACTGAGAAGGTAAGATGGACGTCCTTCCAGTCTTTGTGGTCCATAGGCAGGGCCAGCGACAAGGGTTTACACTCCTCTAGGGAGGGGCAAGGCTTGCCGGCCTCGACTGCTTTTAGTACAGCCGCAAACCCTTTCTGTAAAAAGGGGAAGGCTCTAGCAGGAGAGGACACAAAGGAAGGGAGCTTCTACTCAATGCAGCTACCTTTGAATTCGTGAAGCCCCTCTCTTTCATCGAGGATGAAAGTAAAGCTTGAGCCTTAGCATGGTCCATCACTATGACCTCCTTCGGCTCTGTCTCCTCCTTTGAAGCTGGTTCCTTCCTCAACCGGACATAACAGTCGGATATGACCCCTTGCTGGGCCAGAATTCCACCTCCTCTAGGGGAACTGAACCCAACTTATCCGAGATGACGATCTTTCCAGTCGTCATCGGCATGTGCTCAGCATACCTCCATGGGTTAGCATCTTAGCACAAGGGAAGGTCTTTCACATTGAGCCTCTTCTGGGGCCTATGTGATGCTGCAAGCCTCTGCATCAGCAGTTCCATTGCAGCCGCCTTCTCTTGATTCTCCTTCTGCATTTCTTGGATCATTCCAACAATGGAGAAGAGGGCCTGTCCCAGCTCTACTGGGAGAGCGGACGATGTTGAGGGAATAGGCTCAGGGATCTGAACCGGAGTAGCCGACACCTCGTCGACCTCTTCTTCTACAATGTCTGGGGCTTGAACTTCATCCTGGGCTCCTGCCAGGAGGTCTTCCTCCAGACGCTCGGAAACGTCAGACATCCTGTCGTCCAACTGGATGTCTTGCAAGGCGACCGCGACTTCAGCATCCACCTAGATCTGAACTTGGGGGATCTCCTCTTGAGGCTGGGGAATCACTGCATCAGCTGATGCCCTAGGGAAAAGGTAAGCCCTCATCTTTTCACTTGGAAGATAAGGTCCAGAGGTGTTCTTCTGGAAGCCCCGTACCCAGGTACGAAGCTTCTCCCTTGCAATATCCCTTGATTCCGCCGTCCTAGGGGAATCAAAGGCCTCAGTAATCAGGTTAGTGCACACGGTACATACCTGAGGGTCCCAATACTGGAGATCACCCTTGGAGACAGCGCATGCTGTGTGCCTCCTACAAAACTCATGTCCGCAGAGGTTCTTACTGCGGACGTTGCAGAAAACACTTCCGCACTTCGGATGTACCTCCTGTAAAGAGAAGAGATTTCCATGAGTATCAAGTGAACTATGTATCACTGGATATGCACAGTTTAGCATAAAAAATCAGAAAGGAAAGACACACACTTGTGTTTCCTTCACAACCAATTGTTGCAGCCTTCCAGATAATAAAATCGTATGGTTAATCTGTCCTAGAGTAACCAATGAAAAGTTTCCAGAGGAAACAGGTTTAGCTCACACCTCGGGTATGATTTTAAAATACCGGATAATAGACAAGAAAGAACTCACTTTCTTATCTGTAAGGCAACACCAAAGGGCTGTGCAAGACAACACAAAAGTGTTAGAACACACAGTGTTCTACCAAAACTTATACTATAGTTTTCTTCCTACAGTATATATTATACTGAAGAATACTGGTACAGTATAGAAGGTAATGTGCCGGCCGGCACACACCATAACTAGCTTTAAAGTATACTACTTAACAGCTATAAGGCGGCAGAACGCTGGTTCAAATGCATGTGCCGGCCGGCAGTAAATGCCGGCCGGCAACAGCCAATGTCGGCCGGCAACTACACAAGGTAGTACCCGGCTGCCGGCCACTGCTCACAGCGACCGGCAGACAAGGGCTTGACAACAGCCGGCCGGCAAAGGTAAACAACCGATGCCGGCCAGCAGCAAAGAACCAGAGGACTACAGCACTAGAAGAAATCAGAATGGATGCCGGGATAAGAGCGTAAACTACCTCCAAGCCCGGCAATCCGAAAGAGTGCATATAAGGAAGGGGAGAATCTAATTCAGGCTTCCTGACCAATGCTGTCTGGCTCTACAGGCAGACATGGATGAGGGACCAAGGGAGGTCCGGGCAGCACTCAAAGCAGAAGACCCTTGCTGGCCGGCAGACTCTGCCGGCCGGCAAGGGACTGAGTCAATTCCACATCCTAACCTATCCTAGGTCCAGATGTAGAATGACGTACAGTACTGTAATGGCTAGGCCATTACGTAGATAGAGGGGGAAGGGACAAAAGAGGGTCCTACCAACCTTACTTTAGTGAAGAATCATCCGCAGCCAAGAAAACTCATCTTAGCCTAAGGGAGATCCAAGGGGGGAGGCCAGCAATACTTGCCAGCCCCCACTGAACCAAAGCAAGGAAGGTGTTGCTACTCCCAGGGAAAGGATCTTATCCTCCCACCGAGAACAGCAACAAGGACTAGTCTGCTAGATCACAAAAGAAGGAATCATCTCGTACAGAAACCTTCGGCAGTGACCTAAGGAGGCTAAGCCTCCTATGTCTGCGTCAGGCCAGCGAGGGAGACTCTACCCCAAGCCAGACAAACACAGACACCGACTAAAAAACTCTGATGTTCTGTCCCTCTCTGAAGCCAGACTTACTGGAACAGGGAGGTACAGTAACACCTCAGTATAGTTGTATCGAAAGTTAATTCAGATAAACCACTAGGGTTAAGCCCAAGGATTAAACAGAGGGAAAGGGATTGCATACTTCTCCGAAGAAAAGAAAGCAACCGGGGAGTATGAGAAAGTATACTAAGGCCCCATAAGCAACTTAGCCTAGGCACCAAGAGAATCGATTACTTAAATCACCAAAACTCACTCGTATACTATCTTGGAAATATTCGACATAATCTTAAATGTATAAAAAACAGCCTAAAGCTTCAATAAAATTTTAAAACACTCGGAAATCCAAAATCATGCAGGAAAGTACTAGGACCAAACGACTAGGCTACATGGCCTAGCGTAGGCCAGAGTTGGCGAATACTTCGCCAAAATACTAAAAGCACGAGAAAGGAAATCCTATGTAACGCTAAATAGCTAAAATTTATTAAAGCAAAACAACCGGAAATGTCGCTCTGGCTAACTAAAACTCATACCTAGCGAGCGACAGCGGCCATGACGCCTCCGGTAGGCAACGGCTCTTGTATCAAAGATTATTACTATTAATCACTTAAAATTTTACCAAGAGCCTACATTTATACATAAAGAAATTGTACTCAACTTATCAGAGGCAGACGAATTTGGAGTAGCCATGAAAAGATGAATAAATCCAAGATTTGCGAGAAACACAGGAAAAAACACCGAGTTGTTAAGCTACGCAAAAAGGAATACAGATGGCGCCAGGATTGGCGCCAGGCACGCGTACGAAACGGGAGAAGAGGGAGCCTTGGGAGCGGCTCCCCCTTTTTCTTTCACGTTTTTGTTTTCTTGCCAATTGACCCCTTCGATGTGTTATCTCTGTTTGGGGTGCAGATTGCCATGTGGCGTGTCAAGAATACGTCCTCTGATATGTCGCGATATCCCTTTCATTAGGGATATTCGCTCCAGGAGTTAGAATTCTGGGTACCTTAAGGTAAATTCTCTGGGAATATCGCCGTAGTTGTAATATACCCTAGGAAGCTACCCTATAGGAACTTCCATCTGGATGACATGGCTTGAGCCCAAAAAAAAAAAAAAAATATATATATAATATATATA
>NW_027171929.1:65000-95000 GCF_036898095.1 Palaemon carinicauda
AGGAATCTTCCGGGGAGGGGAACCAGCCTGAGAGTGAGAAGGGACCTCGGTGCTACCTCCTGCCTTGTACTTCGCCACCAAGCGCCTCACTGTCCTCTCGTTCACGCCAGTATTCTTCACGATTTCCTTCGTTTGCAGACCTAAATTATGACAGGTTATCACTCTAACAATGTCATCGTGACTTGTACGGGGTCTAGACATCACGGGGGGGGGGGGGTTGATACACAAAAATGCCACGCGAACTCACAAAAGAACGATTGCAACTCGGCCCTCTCAACCTGACACAACCTCACTCCACGACTACAGGAAACACACTGGGTAGCTTCCACCTACGCAGATATGTAGATGCCAACTTGTATAAAAAGATGCCAATTAGTCAATTTGTCACAGTCGATTTTTTCCCCGATAAACCCCATGCCTCCGATTTGCGCGGAACGCTGTGTCCGGCCCACTACCCGGACACAGCGATTCGCGCTGACTGTATGTATATATATATATATGTATATATATTTATATATATATATATATATATATATATATATATATATATAGATATAGAAATTTATATATATATATATATATATATATATATATATATATATATATATATATATATATATATATATATATATATATATATACATTTATGTATATATATATATATATATATATATATATATATATATATATATATATATATATATATATATATATATATATATATATATATATATATATATATATATATATATATATATATATATATATATATATATATATATATATATATATATATATATATATATATATATATACATATATTTATATATACATATATAAATATATGTATATATTTGTATATATGTATATATATATATATATATATATATATATATATATATATATATATATATATATATATATATATATATATATATATATATATATATATATATATATATATATATATATATATATATATATATATATATATATATATATCCATAAATTTGTATGTATATATATATATATATATATATATATATATATATATATATATATATATTTATATATATATATATATATATATATATATATATATATATATGTATATATATATATATATATATATATATATATATATATATATATATATAGATAGATAGATAGATAGATAGATAGATAGATATTCTTGAGCTCAAGCCATGTCGTCCTGATGGAAAGTTCCTAATAGTAGCTTCCAAGGGATATATGAACTACAGTGATATTCCGAGAGAATTTACCTTTAGGTCTCCAGAATTCTAACTCCTGGCGAGTATATCCTTAACATTTTCCCAAGGATATCTCATAAATCAGGGGAGGTATATGTTGATACGTCACATAGCGATCTTCACTTCGAATAGTGTTTTCGCTTCGAGGAGGAAGAGTGGTAATTTTGGAAGGGGAGCTGTTATATAGGTTACCCTATTTCCCATACTACTATTGAGTATCAAGATGGGGCCATATCCAAGATGGCGGTCATTCCTAATTTTTTAGCGAATTCGCACGGTGGTGTTCCCTGTTGATCTAACTTTTTCGATCGATTCTGCGAAGATTATTATGCAATCTCCACCTTCTTTTGCCTCTGGAAAGTTGAGTATTGATTCTTTATAATGTATATATTTTATCTCCTGTTTCACGTTGAAATTAGAGTGATTTATTGTGCTTAGGAGCTAGGCGTGTTACCGGAGGCGCCATGGACGCTGTCTTTCGTTAGGCATGTGTTATTTAGTTAGTAGAACGACTTCCCAGTTGAAATAGTATTAATTAATTATGAAAGCTATTTATGCATATTATACTTGTAAAAATATTTATGGTATGCATAATTTTCCTCTTTCTATGTCGATCATATACGTTAGAGTTTCGGTGATTTAGGTAACCGAGATCTCGTCTTGCCAAAGTAACCTAACCTAGGCGATGTAGTATACTTTCAGACATTTCCCTGTTTACCCTCGTGTATCGTTTTATTAATTCAGGCGGAGATAGATATCTCCTAGAATTATTACATAAACCGATACTCGTCTCCAGTGGAGATTTAAGGGTAATCCCTCCTTCCCTCTGAGTGTAACCTTAGGTTAAAACCCTAATAGGTCTTGTGTTCGAGTAAACACTCAGGCTTGACTGGGCTAGTGTTGTCTGTCTCTTCCCAAGGCCGGCAGAGGGCAGGCTCTGGGTTTCGGTCAGAACCTCAGAGTATATGGTCTTTTGCCGATAGCCAGGCCGCAGGGTGAATATTAATTTCCCTGCCGGACTAGGCTGCCGGCATATGAGGTTAAACCTCCCTAGGCCACACTTGAAGTGGTTGTATGATGCCGCCACCTTCTCGCTGCGGTCTAGAAGACTAGTCCTGTGTTCGAAGACACTAGGCTGAAGAATAGACATTCTTCTGCTACCTTGGATGGCGCCGGCACTGGAACTCTATTTCTACCTTGTTGAGAGGAGGCGGCAAGTCTGCCGCCGTCCCCTTAACTGTATTGGCAGACCATAGGCTGGAGAATACATATTCCCCTACTGCCTAGGATGGCACCGATACCGAAACAGAGTTTCTTAGGTGTGTGGTAGGACTGGGATCCCTGCCGGCTCCTTCCGCACCTCATACAGGACCCTTTTCCCTCCCCCCTATATCCTTTATTGATGGCCTAGCCATCGCAACCCTTTGGACCGTCGTCCTGCAATCCCATCCCTTGCTGGCAGGTTGATGGGCCGGCCGGGCTCCTACTAAACAGCTGTTTACAGTTTGCCGCCGGCCATGATGGGTGCCGATGGCTATGACAGCTGCCAGCAGCCATGATGGCTGCCGGCGGCCATGACGGCTGCCGGCGGCTATGGTAGATGCCGGAGGGAAGTCTCTTCTGTCACCAACGTTCTTCAGTCCTCCCTTGGATTGCCAGCAACAAGTCCTGTAGCCGGGGTACTAACCCAGCTGGCGGCATGACGTCCAGGCTGGCGCCGACAGGTACTGACTCAGCCGGCGGCATGCCGCCTGTACCAGTGCTGCCGGCAGCTAAACTGCCAGCCATATGCCGGCTGGACTATGCAAGTCCTGTTGCCGGGCGGGCCGGCGCTGACATGCCGACTGTACCAGTGTTGCCGGTACTAGCCTGCCGGCCATATGTCGGTCGGACTATGCCGGCAACGGTACTTGTGGTTGAATGGAAGCCTGAATGATGCATTTTCCCCTTCCATTTGAACATTCTTTCTGGTGAAGGTAGTAAATTATATATTTACATCCTTATTTATTGTAAACATACACAGTAATAAGGCAGTCCTTCACTCCATGCTTTCTCTCTCTCTATCAGCTAGTATGCCAGCCGTACTTGGCCGTCAGAGACTAGCTATGCCGGTTATATGCTGGCTGAATTACAGTATATGTTTATACAGTAGTCAGTATAATTGCAGTATAGTATATACTGCAGATAGAAAAGTATTGTATAAATTATACTAGTAGTTATTTTCCAACATATCTTGGGTATCCTTGCCCAGGTGCTTGCTGAGACCAATCCTATATTGAAAGAATAGAATTTCTTCAATACTCTGATTGAAAATCAGTTTACATTTTACCCTACAATATCAAATAATCAAAAAGTGCCAGTGGTAGTACAGTTTCTATCCTTAAAGGTTAGAAGCCTTATCTCTGAGCTTCCCTGATCAGGAAACTCTATGGTTTTAATATTGGAATGGAAGGTCACAGCAAATGGGCTGGGTTGGATACACAAATATGTGTCTTTTTTAATTTCTAGTCCAGTCGGCGACATGCCGGCTTGACCGTGCCGCCAGATGCTAGCCATGCTGGCAGCACACTGGCTGAACTACAGTATATGATTATACAGTTGCAATATAGTATATTGTACCAACCGTGTGTCACACAATTGTACATAATTCCTATTGTATATATTATGCTTGTATCTGCGCTCTTCCCTCGCACTAAAAAGAACCTGAATGATCATGTCTCCGGTTTTCCTCTGAACTTTGTCTGTCTCTCGAACATGCCATGTCCTGTTGCCTTGCCGTTTTGTATATAAAGGAGAGTGTTCTATAATAATATAACTCAGTCGTTTCCAATCTGCCTTTGAGTTCACATCCTCTCTCGACCCGTCACATTGGTGACCCCGGAAGTCGACTCGCTCCCACCGCCTTCCACCCCCACCCCCTCGCCCCTTCATCGTTGGTACTATGGCGGACTCTACGGCAGTTGGTGCTGCGGCCGCGCCATTCAAACTTTCATCGTTTGCCAGCGGAGAGGCGTTTGCTTGGTTTCAGCGCGCAGAAGTCTAGTTTCGTATCAGGGGCGTGACTCGCTCAACCACCAAAGCGGATTATGTTCTCGCGGCGATACCCGAGGACACCTTCCCAGAAATATCCGACTGGCTTTGTGAACAAGGAGACACCCCAATAGCGTATGACGACCTCAAATCATACCTTCTGCAGCAGTACTCGCCGTCGCCAACCGCCCGTATAGCAAAGATTTTTCAGCTCTCGCAACAACCATTGGGGGACCAAAGGGCTTCGCTTGCCCTCAGGGAAATGACCAGTATCGCTCGCCTTCAACCTGCCGCAGACGGCTCTCCTCGTGAGGTGAACCTACTCCGTGCCCTTTGGATACGCCGTTTACCTGAACCTGTGCGCGCTGCCATACCAGATGTCGATAGTTTACCCATAAAGGACTTGATGACCAAAGCCGACGCCCTTATGGACAGCCACTTCAAGACCTCCATCAACGCCTCCACCGCTGACGACGAGGATGCCTATTCAACGTCAACCGAAGCTGACATGAATGCCGTAGGACATACACGCCTACCCCGTGACGTGCCGAAGCGGCGACAAAGCCGCCCACCACCCACCAATCGCTCGCGCCTCAACGAACGACTTCTACAGCCACTTACTACCTCCCATCCGCCGCAGTTTTGCTACTACCACTTCAGATTCGGGGCAACCGCGAAGAATTGTGCCAAAGATTGTCAGTGGCCAAAAAACGTGTAAGTAGGCCATCGCTTGTGGCGGTGGCCTCCCATGTTTCTAATCTTTTCTTTTTACAGGATGCAGGAACGGGCGTGCGATTTTTGGTAGACACGGGTGCTTGTCGTTCTCTTTTGCCAAGGAAACTCTTCAAGGCACAACGTAGTCTGTCTACATCTGCCGACGTCCGCTTGGTAGCTGCCAACGGATCTGCGATACCCACCTACGGGTACGAGAACCTCACATTATCGTTCGGAAACGGTAAATTCAATTGGAAGTTTCTCGTTGCTGACGTCACAATGCCAATCCTCGGTGCGGATTTCCTCTCTCATTTCCACCTTCTGGTCGATGTCGCCCACCGACGATTGGTCAACGCAGACTCGTACTTGTCGACACCTCTTCAACCCGCCCCCTCTAACCTCGCTCTCCACATCAGCGCACCTACGGATGCCTACGCCCACCTCCTCACGTCGTACCCGGAAGTTTTCCGTCCAGAACTTCGCCAAACGCCCATGGTTCCTGCCAAGCACGGTATTTATCACCATATCAAGACGACGGGACCCCCAGTCTTCGCAAAATTCAGACGTCTGGCACCGGAACGATTGGCAGCCGCCAAACAGACGTTCGCCGAAAGGGAGAAAATGGGCCTTTGCCAAAAGGCCTCCAGCCCATGGTCGTCACCCTTACACATCGTTCTGAAGAAAGACGGCTCCCTCCGTCGGTGCGGGGATTACAGGCGCCTGAACATGCAAACAGAACCGGATCACTACCCCCTCCCAAACATTGCCGATGTAACCTCCTACCTGCACAAAGCAATGGTTTTCTCTACGCTCGACCTCCTGAAGGGGTATTATCAGGTGCCTATGAACCCAGAAGACATCCCCAAGACCGCCATCACCACTCCGTTTGGCACACACACCTTCAATTACTCCTGTTTTGGCCTTCGTAATGCTGGGGCAACGTTTCAACGTCTCATGGATGGCATCTTAGGGGACCTCCCTTTCTGTGTATGTTATGTGGACGACATACTTGTGTTCTCCTCCTCAAAAGAGGAACACCTCCGTTACCTGCGCATCGTGCTCGACCGCCTGCAACAAAACGGCCTTGTAGTCCGGTACGACAAGTGTACCTTTGGCGCCAACGAAGTGTCGTTCTTAGGGCACCGTATCACTCCTGAAGGAGTCCATCCCCTCCCTGAGAAGGTAGCAGCCGTTCAGAATTTCCCCACGCCCTCGACCGTCAAAGCTCTGCAGGAATTCTTTGGCATGATCAACTATTATCACCGTTTTCTGCCAGCCATTGCCGCCACTCTTCCTCCCCTCTACGCCTCCCTCAAGGGCAAGCCAAAGGACTTGAAGTGGGGTCCCCTTCAAGAAGCGGCCTTCTGCAATGCAAAGAAGGCCCTATCAACCGCTGCGGCTCTCACTTTTCCTATCCCACACGCCCCTCTCCTTCTCTCCACCGATGCCAGCGACGTTGCTATTGGTGCAGTACTCGAGCAGGTGGTCAAAGGCTCACCCCGCCCATTGGCCTTTTTCAGCAGAAAACTGTCCAAGGCAGAATCGGGTTATTCTACCTTCGATCAAGAAATGCTGGCGGTGCACTTGGCTGTCCGTCACTTTCGCCATTTCTTAGAAGGTACGCCTTTCGTCATTCGCACAGACCACTTGCCTCTGGTGCACGCCTTCACTCGACAGTCTGACGCCTGGTCCTCCCGTCAACGCCGACATCTCTCCGCCGTGGCTGAATACAATTGCACCCTCCAATACGTCCCTGGGAAAATGAATCCCGTTGCCGATGCCCTGTCAAGAAACACGTTGGCTGCTGTTCATCTGGGATTGGATTACAACGCCCTGGCAGAAGCCCAACGACAGGATCCAGAGTATCAAGCTTGTAGGACATCCTGCACGTCCCTCCGTTGGGAGGATTTTCCCCTCAAAAACTCCAACACCACCCTCCTCTGTGATGTCAGTACTTGTAGACCGCGACCTTGGATTCCTGCTCCCATGCGCCGACAGGTGTTTGATTTCATCCACGGCCTTTCACATCCCTCGTGCCGTTCTACTGCACAGCTGCTGAAGGCAAAGTTCATTTGGCACGGCATTTCTAAGGATGCTAAGGATTGGGTCCGTGCCTCTACTTCTTGGCAAACTTCCAAAGTACATCGACACACGGATTCAGGAGTGGGCACCTTTCCTCAACCTCAGCGTCGTTTCGCACACATTCACGTCGACGTTGTAGGCCCCCTACCCACATCACAAGGACATCGTTACCTGTTTACCGTCATCGACCGCTCCACTCGTTGGCCTGAAGCCATTCCCATGGAAACTGCAACGTCCGCCTCATGAACATCCACCTTACTCTCTGGATGGATTTCAAGATTCGGTATCCCTGAGCATATTACTTCTGACAGGGGAACCACTTTCACCTCTCAATTATGGACGTCATTAGCGAATCTCCTGGGCATCACCCTACATCAGACAAAGGCCTACAACCCCGCTGCCAATGGAATGGTTGAACGTTTTCATCGCACCCTCAAAGCAGCTTTGATGTCCCGCTGCAAGGATTCCAACTGGTTTACTCAGCTTCCCTGGGTCCTCCTTGAACTAAGGACCACTCCTAAAGACGCCCTCGACGTCTCGGCAGCCGAAATGGTGTATGGCGACCCGTTGGTCGTCCCTGCCGAGTTTTTTCCTTCTACAACCTCCTCCGACGATCTCCAGCGCATACGTCACGTCGTGGGAAAATTTACTCCGTGCCGCCAGACTTACAAGCCCCCAGCGAAGCAGCACATACCAATGGACTTGCACTCTGCAACGCACGTCTTCTTGCGCAACGACACCAGCAAGCCACCGTTAACACCCCCTTACACGGGACCTTTCCTCGTGATGCGACGCAGTCCGAAAGCATTCCTTCTAAACATTCGGGGCAAAGAAGACTGGGTCTCCATTGATCGTCTAAAACCTGCTTATCTTCTGCCAGATGACCCGCCTACAGTTCGCCTCTCTAGATCAGGGCGCCCTATTTAACATGTACAGTATGTCATTTTTAGGGGGGGAGCCATGTACCAACCGTGTGTCACACAATTGTACATAATTCCTATTGTATATATTATGCTTGTATCTGCGCTCTTCCCTCGTACTAAAAAGAACCTGAATGATCATGTCTCCGGTTTTCCTCTGAACTTTGTCTGTCTCTCGAACATGCCATGTCCTGTTGCCTTGCCGTTTTGTATATAAAGGAGAGTGTTCTATAATAATATAACTCAGTCGTTTCCAATCTGCCTTTGAGTTCACATCCTCTCTCGGCCCGTCACAATATATTGCAAACAGAAAACTATACTCTTATTATACAGTAGTTAATTTCTAACATATCTTGGTTACCCTTGTGCAGGCTTCTGCTGAGACTAAACCTATATTGAAAGAATAGAATTCCTTCAATACTCTGATTTAAAATCAGTTATCCTTAACCCATAGTATTAAATAATAAGAAGGGTCAGTGGCAGTGTACACTTTTCTATCCCTAGTGGTTAGAACCCTTTTCGTTCGAGTTGCCTTGATAAAGGAATATCTTTATATTTATTACTAGGAGGAGGTTACGGCAATTGCTCAATATTCCTTTCTAGCTTACTATCCTAAGTTATAATAATTAAAAGATGACTATTACATATTGCTTATCAGGTGAGATAAGCAATTGTATACTAATTCTCCTTTCCTTTCTTTGCAGGAGGACCCCCAGATGAAATGTGTTGCAGTCTTCTGCAATATTAAGAGTAAGTTCTTTTACGGTCATAATGCAGGCAGGTCTCATGCACCCTGCAATATTATTTCCGAGTCCCTGCAATATTGGGACCCCCATGTTTGCAATATCTGTTGGACAATAGTGTCCGAAGTTTTTGATAATCTCAAGTCAATGGAGTCTAGGGATGCAGCAAGTAAGAAACTACGCAAATGGGTAAGACGGTTCCAGAAGATCTCTCTGGGACCATACCTACTTAACGATAGGATACGTAGCTTACTATTCCCGAAAACAAGTAGTGAAATAGTGGTGTCCAGGCACGATTTGCACCTCCCTGCGTCCAGACTGCTGTTGGGACGGAGGGCAGGAGGGCACCCCTTGAAGAAGATGACGATGTCGTGTCAGAATTGCTTCCGTCTCTGCCGGCCCAGGAGCCGTTAACCTTATCGTGTTCACTTTCTACTACTCTATTAGATAAAATGGACCAGTTACTGGCCCATCTTACGGGTCTAATGGAAAACTTTTTCAAACAAAGCGAAACAAAGGAAGCTCCACTCATCGCCTCCGGAGGGTCATACAAGTGACCCAGAGACCAAGACCTCCCGACATGCTCCAAAACCAATCCCTGGAGGTATGCGGAGCTTATGCCGATTTTAGACAGCAAACTCTACATCTCAGAGAAGATGAGAGCTGTTCCTTTAGACGAAATCCAGTTTTGGCCAAGCTTTAATGCTTTCCCTGATTGCTTCATTCTACTGAAGCATGAACCAACGTCAGAAAAAGAAACAGAACCGGAGGAAGTCATGATTCTCGACCATGATGAGGCACAGGCTTTCCTGTCAAGTAGCCTGAGAAAGGCGGGTTACTGGGTGTCGATAGTGTTTGCACTGAGTAAGAGATACCCTACCTTTCTTGTTCCTGCTTCAATAGCATTCCCCTTTACGTGGAAGGCATTTAGATATGTTGCCAAGGCAGTGGAGGCAGGCAATCCATGTCCAACACTTGAGGAGTGCAAGCCTCTGTCACTAGCCTTACCCATGCAGGAGAAGGATTGGAAGGAAGTCCACTTAACCTTTTCAGTAGGGAAACTAGACGCGGACATCGCTGGACGACAGTTTAGCGAGAATCTCCCTAAACTTTCTGAGTTTCTTTTGTGCAAGGAACAAGAGACAAAGGAGAGACTTGCGGCCTCCTTATCCCTACAAAACTGCATGGAGATGTGCTCAGCCTATCGAAGTATCCCAGACATGCTCATGGTCCTGGCCAAAATGCATATGGCCACCTTAGTTAAAGACCTATATGCCTTTATGAAGGCTAGGAGAGCCTGTAGGGGGTTCGTGTTTGCTGCTGCAACAGTGAAACATGAACCCAGGAAGCTGATATCTTCCAACATCTGGGGTAATGATCTCTTTCCAAACGAGGTAGTCAAAGAGGTAATCGAGAAAGCCACCACGGAGATTAGGAACCTTCTCCAGAAGTGGGGCATCCCTCCAAAGAAGAAGTCTTCCACGGATGTGGGTCCCCAACCTATAAGGACGACGAAAAAGTCTAGACTTTTTCCCAAGTCTGTTCAACAACATCCCACTGTTTCTATGACAGTGGTGCCCTATTCTGGCGGTCGAAGAGGTAAACCTTCTGATCAGTCGAAGCAAAGAGGCGCTTCTGGTAGGAGGGAGGTTTCAATGGGATCGTCGGACCTTCGATCCTTGGCCCAAGGCCTAATCAAGATTGGACTAGGATGGAAACTAGACATGCCTCCAGCATCATTTCCTCAACTATTCTAACACTCCAAACCCGTATTAGAAGACTATACCCTATAGCTCTAGAGCATACATGTATTAAGGAAAGCAAAGTCCATCAAATTCCAGGGAAGGCTGTTTTGTGTTCTCAAGAAGGACTCAAGAAAAATCAACAAGTTAAAAAAAACAGCAAGTTCAGGATGTTAATCCTTCTACACCTAAGGACCCTATTACAAAAAGGGGCGTTCACAGTTTTGATAGACCTGACAGTGGCCTATTGGGAGCTTCTAGTCAGTCGCCACCTCTCCTCCTACCAAGGATTTAAGTTACAGTAGTGTACCAACCGTGTGTCACACAATTGTACATAATTATTTTGTATATATTATGCTTGTATCTGCGCTCTTCCCTCGCACTAAAAAGAACCTGAATGATCATGTCTCCGGTTTTGCTCTGTAATATTGTCTGTCTCTCGAACATGTTATGTCCTGTTGCCTTGAGGTTTTGTATATAAAAGAGAGTGTTCCTTAATAAACAACTCAGTCGATTGCATCCTGCCTTTGAGTTCACAACCTTCTCTCAGCACGTCACATTGGTGACCCCGGAAGTCGACTCGCTCCCACCGCCTTCCACCCCCACCCCCTCGCCCCTTCATCGTTGTTACTATGACGGACTCTACGGCAGTTGGTGCTGTGGCCGCTCCATTCAAACTTTCCTCGTTTGCCAGCGGAGAGGCGTTTGCTTGGTTTCAGCGCGCAGAAGTCCAGTTTCGTATCAGGGGCGTGACTCGCTCAACCACCAAAGCAGATTATGTTCTCGCGGCGATACCCGAGGACACCTTCCCAGAAATATCCGACTGGCTTTGTGAACAAGGAGACACCCCAATAGCGTATGACGCCCTCAAAACATACCTTCTGCAGCAGTACTCGCCGTCGCCAGCCGCCCGTATAGCAAAGCTTTTTCAGCTCTCGCAACAACCGTTGGGGGACCAAAGGGCTTCGCTTGCCCTCAGGGAGATGACCAGTATCGCTCGCCTTCAACCTGCCGCAGACGGCTCTCCTCGTGAGGTGAACCTACTTCGTGCCCTTTGGATACGCCGTTTACCCGAACCTGTACGCGCTGCCATACCCGATGTCGATAGTTTACCCATAAAGGACTTGATGCCCAAAGCCGACGCCCTTATGGACAGCCACTTCAAGACCTCCATCAACGCCTCCACCCCTGACAACGAGGATGCCTATTCAACGTCAACCGAAGCTGACATGAATGCCGTAGGACATACACGCCTACCCCGTGACGTGCCGAAGCGGCGACAAAGCCGCCCACCACCCACCAATCGCTCGCACCCCAACGAACGACTTCAACAGCCACTTACAACCTCCCATCCGCCGCAGTTTTGCTACTACCACTTCAGATTCTGGGCAAACGCGAAGAAATGTGCCAAGGATTGTCAGTGGCCAAAAAACCTTTAAGTATGCCATTGCTTGTGGCGGTGGCCTCCCATGTTTCTAATCTTTTCTTTTTACATGATGCAGGAACGTGCGTGCGATTTTTGGTAGGCACGGGTGCTTGTCGTTCTCTTTTGCCAAGGAAACTCTTCAAGGCACAACGTAGTCTGTCTACATCTGCCGACGTCCGCTTGGTAGCTGCCAACGGATCTGCGATACCCACCTACGGGTACGAGAACCTCACATTATCGTTCGGAAACGGTAAATTCAATTGGAAGTTTCTCGTTGCTGACGTCACAATGCCAATCCTCGGTGCGGATTTCCTCTCTCATTTCCACCTTCTGGTCGATGTCGCCCACCGACGATTGGTCAACGCAGACTCGTACTTGTCGACACCTCTTCAACCCGCCCCCTCTAACCTCGCTCTCCACATCAGCGCACCTACGGATGCCTACGCCCACCTCCTCACGTCGTACCCGGAAGTTTTCCGTCCAGAACTTCGCCAAACGCCCATGGTTCCTGCCAAGCACGGTATTTATCACCATATCAAGACGACGGGACCCCCAGTCTTCGCAAAATTCAGACGTCTGGCACCGGAACGATTGGCAGCCGCCAAACAGACGTTCGCCGAAAGGGAGAAAATGGGCCTTTGCCAAAAGGCCTCCAGCCCATGGTCGTCACCCTTACACATCGTTCTGAAGAAAGACGGCTCCCTCCGTCGGTGCGGGGATTACAGGCGCCTGAACATGCAAACAGAACCGGATCACTACCCCCTCCCAAACATTGCCGATGTAACCTCCTACCTGCACAAAGCAATGGTTTTCTCTACGCTCGACCTCCTGAAGGGGTATTATCAGGTGCCTATGAACCCAGAAGACATCCCCAAGACCGCCATCACCACTCCGTTTGGCACACACACCTTCAATTACTCCTGTTTTGGCCTTCGTAATGCTGGGGCAACGTTTCAACGTCTCATGGATGGCATCTTAGGGGACCTCCCTTTCTGTGTATGTTATGTGGACGACATACTTGTGTTCTCCTCCTCAAAAGAGGAACACCTCCGTTACCTGCGCATCGTGCTCGACCGCCTGCAACAAAACGGCCTTGTAGTCCGGTACGACAAGTGTACCTTTGGCGCCAACGAAGTGTCGTTCTTAGGGCACCGTATCACTCCTGAAGGAGTCCATCCCCTCCCTGAGAAGGTAGCAGCCGTTCAGAATTTCCCCACGCCCTCGACCGTCAAAGCTCTGCAGGAATTCTTTGGCATGATCAACTATTATCACCGTTTTCTGCCAGCCATTGCCGCCACTCTTCCTCCCCTCTACGCCTCCCTCAAGGGCAAGCCAAAGGACTTGAAGTGGGGTCCCCTTCAAGAAGCGGCCTTCTGCAATGCAAAGAAGGCCCTATCAACCGCTGCGGCTCTCACTTTTCCTATCCCACACGCCCCTCTCCTTCTCTCCACCGATGCCAGCGACGTTGCTATTGGTGCAGTACTCGAGCAGGTGGTCAAAGGCTCACCCCGCCCATTGGCCTTTTTCAGCAGAAAACTGTCCAAGGCAGAATCGGGTTATTCTACCTTCGATCGAGAAATGCTGGCGGTGCACTTGGCTGTCCGTCACTTTCGCCATTTCTTAGAAGGTACGCCTTTCGTCATTCGCACAGACCACTTGCCTCTGGTGCACGCCTTCACTCGACAGTCTGACGCCTGGTCCTCCCGTCAACGCCGACATCTCTCCGCCGTGGCTGAATACAATTGCACCCTCCAATACGTCCCTGGGAAAATGAATCCCGTTGCCGATGCCCTGTCAAGAAACACGTTGGCTGCTGTTCATCTGGGATTGGATTACAACGCCCTGGCAGAAGCCCAACGACAGGATCCAGAGTATCAAGCTTGTAGGACATCCTGCACGTCCCTCCGTTGGGAGGATTTTCCCCTCAAAAACTCCAACACCACCCTCCTCTGTGATGTCAGTACTTGTAGACCGCGACCTTGGATTCCTGCTCCCATGCGCCGACAGGTGTTTGATTTCATCCACGGCCTTTCACATCCCTCGTGCCGTTCTACTGCACAGCTGCTGAAGGCAAAGTTCATTTGGCACGGCATTTCTAAGGATGCTAAGGATTGGGTCCGTGCCTCTACTTCTTGGCAAACTTCCAAAGTACATCGACACACGGATTCAGGAGTGGGCACCTTTCCTCAACCTCAGCGTCGTTTCGCACACATTCACGTCGACGTTGTAGGCCCCCTACCCACATCACAAGGACATCGTTACCTGTTTACCGTCATTGACCGCTCCACTCGTTGGCCTGAAGCCATTCCCATGGAAACTGCAACGTCCGCCTCATGAACATCCACCTTACTCTCTGGATGGATTTCAAGATTCGGTATCCCTGAGCATATTACTTCTGACAGGGGAACCACTTTCACCTCTCAATTATGGACGTCATTAGCGAATCTCCTGGGCATCACCCTACATCAGACAAAGGCCTACAACCCCGCTGCCAATGGAATGGTTGAACGTTTTCATCGCACCCTCAAAGCAGCTTTGATGTCCCGCTGCAAGGATTCCAACTGGTTTACTCAGCTTCCCTGGGTCCTCCTTGAACTAAGGACCACTCCTAAAGACGCCCTCGACGTCTCGGCAGCCGAAATGGTGTATGGCGACCCGTTGGTCGTCCCTGCCGAGTTTTTTCCTTCTACAACCTCCTCCGACGATCTCCAACGCATACGTCACGTCGTGGGAAAATTTACTCCGTGCCGCCAGACTTACAAGCCCCCAGCGAAGCATCACATACCAATGGACTTGCACTCTGCAACGCACGTCTTCTTGCGCAACGACACCAGCAAGCCACTGTTAACACCCCCTTACACGGGACCTTTCCTCGTGATGCGACGCAGTCCGAAAGCATTCCTTCTAAACATTCGGGGCAAAGAAGACTGGGTCTCCATTGATCGTCTAAAACCTGCTTATCTTCTGCCAGATGACCCGCCTACAGTTCGCCTCTCTAGATCAGGGCGCCCTATTTAACATGTACAGTATGTCATTTTTAGGGGGGGAGCCATGTACCAACCGTGTGTCACACAATTGTACATAATTCCTATTGTATATATTATGCTTGTATCTGCGCTCTTCCCTCGTACTAAAAAGAACCTGAATGATCATGTCTCCGGTTTTCCTCTGAACTTTGTCTGTCTCTCGAACATGCCATGTCCTGTTGCCTTGCCGTTTTGTATATAAAGGAGAGTGTTCTATAATAATATAACTCAGTCGTTTCCAATCTGCCTTTGAGTTCACATCCTCTCTCGGCCCGTCACAATATATTGCAAACAGAAAACTATACTCTTATTATACAGTAGTTAATTTCTAACATATCTTGGTTACCCTTGTGCAGGCTTCTGCTGAGACTAAACCTATATTGAAAGAATAGAATTCCTTCAATACTCTGATTTAAAATCACTTATCCTTAACCCATAGTATTAAATAATAAGAAGGGTCAGTGGCAGTGTACACTTTTCTATCCCTAGTGGTTAGAACCCTTTTCGTTCGAGTTGCCTTGATAAAGGAATATCTTTATATTTATTACTAGGAGGAGGTTACGGCAATTGCTCAATATTCCTTTCTAGCTTACTATCCTAAGTTATAATAATTAAAAGATGACTATTACATATTGCTTATCAGGTGAGATAAGCAATTGTATACTAATTCTCCTTTCCTTTCTTTGCAGGAGGACCCCCAGATGAAATGTGTTGCAGTCTTCTGCAATATTAAGAGTAAGTTCTTTTACGGTCATAATGCAGGCAGGTCTCATGCACCCTGCAATATTATTTCCGAGTCCCTGCAATATTGGGACCCCCATGTTTGCAATATCTGTTGGACAATAGTGTCCGAAGTTTTTGATAATCTCAAGTCAATGGAGTCTAGGGATGCAGCAAGTAAGAAACTACGCAAATGGGTAAGACGGTTCCAGAAGATCTCTCTGGGACCATACCTACTTAACGATAGGATACGTAGCTTACTATTCCCGAAAACAAGTAGTGAAATAGTGGTGTCCAGGCACGATTTGCACCTCCCTGCGTCCAGACTGCTGTTGGGACGGAGGGCAGGAGGGCACCCCTTGAAGAAGATGACGATGTCGTGTCAGAATTGCTTCCGTCTCTGCCGGCCCAGGAGCCGTTAACCTTATCGTGTTCACTTTCTACTACTCTATTAGATAAAATGGACCAGTTACTGGCCCATCTTACGGGTCTAATGGAAAACTTTTTCAAACAAAGCGAAACAAAGGAAGCTCCACTCATCGCCTCCGGAGGGTCATACAAGTGACCCAGAGACCAAGACCTCCCGACATGCTCCAAAACCAATCCCTGGAGGTATGCGGAGCTTATGCCGATTTTAGACAGCAAACTCTACATCTCAGAGAAGATGAGAGCTGTTCCTTTAGACGAAATCCAGTTTTGGCCAAGCTTTAATGCTTTCCCTGATTGCTTCATTCTACTGAAGCATGAACCAACGTCAGAAAAAGAAACAGAACCGGAGGAAGTCATGATTCTCGACCATGATGAGGCACAGGCTTTCCTGTCAAGTAGCCTGAGAAAGGCGGGTTACTGGGTGTCGATAGTGTTTGCACTGAGTAAGAGATACCCTACCTTTCTTGTTCCTGCTTCAATAGCATTCCCCTTTACGTGGAAGGCATTTAGATATGTTGCCAAGGCAGTGGAGGCAGGCAATCCATGTCCAACACTTGAGGAGTGCAAGCCTCTGTCACTAGCCTTACCCATGCAGGAGAAGGATTGGAAGGAAGTCCACTTAACCTTTTCAGTAGGGAAACTAGACGCGGACATCGCTGGACGACAGTTTAGCGAGAATCTCCCTAAACTTTCTGAGTTTCTTTTGTGCAAGGAACAAGAGACAAAGGAGAGACTTGCGGCCTCCTTATCCCTACAAAACTGCATGGAGATGTGCTCAGCCTATCGAAGTATCCCAGACATGCTCATGGTCCTGGCCAAAATGCATATGGCCACCTTAGTTAAAGACCTATATGCCTTTATGAAGGCTAGGAGAGCCTGTAGGGGGTTCGTGTTTGCTGCTGCAACAGTGAAACATGAACCCAGGAAGCTGATATCTTCCAACATCTGGGGTAATGATCTCTTTCCAAACGAGGTAGTCAAAGAGGTAATCGAGAAAGCCACCACGGAGATTAGGAACCTTCTCCAGAAGTGGGGCATCCCTCCAAAGAAGAAGTCTTCCACGGATGTGGGTCCCCAACCTATAAGGACGACGAAAAAGTCTAGACTTTTTCCCAAGTCTGTTCAACAACATCCCACTGTTTCTATGACAGTGGTGCCCTATTCTGGCGGTCGAAGAGGTAAACCTTCTGATCAGTCGAAGCAAAGAGGCGCTTCTGGTAGGAGGGAGGTTTCAATGGGATCGTCGGACCTTCGATCCTTGGCCCAAGGCCTAATCAAGATTGGACTAGGATGGAAACTAGACATGCCTCCAGCATCATTTCCTCAACTATTCTAACACTCCAAACCCGTATTAGAAGACTATACCCTATAGCTCTAGAGCATACATGTATTAAGGAAAGCAAAGTCCATCAAATTCCAGGGAAGGCTGTTTTGTGTTCTCAAGAAGGACTCAAGAAAAATCAACAAGTTAAAAAAAACAGCAAGTTCAGGATGTTAATCCTTCTACACCTAAGGACCCTATTACAAAAAGGGGCGTTCACAGTTTTGATAGACCTGACAGTGGCCTATTGGGAGCTTCTAGTCAGTCGCCACCTCTCCTCCTACCAAGGATTTAAGTTACAGTAGTGTACCAACCGTGTGTCACACAATTGTACATAATTATTTTGTATATATTATGCTTGTATCTGCGCTCTTCCCTCGCACTAAAAAGAACCTGAATGATCATGTCTCCGGTTTTGCTCTGTAATATTGTCTGTCTCTCGAACATGTTATGTCCTGTTGCCTTGAGGTTTTGTATATAAAAGAGAGTGTTCCTTAATAAACAACTCAGTCGATTGCATCCTGCCTTTGAGTTCACAACCTTCTCTCAGCACGTCACATTGGTGACCCCGGAAGTCGACTCGCTCCCACCGCCTTCCACCCCCACCCCCTCGCCCCTTCATCGTTGTTACTATGACGGACTCTACGGCAGTTGGTGCTGTGGCCGCTCCATTCAAACTTTCCTCGTTTGCCAGCGGAGAGGCGTTTGCTTGGTTTCAGCGCGCAGAAGTCCAGTTTCGTATCAGGGGCGTGACTCGCTCAACCACCAAAGCAGATTATGTTCTCGCGGCGATACCCGAGGACACCTTCCCAGAAATATCCGACTGGCTTTGTGAACAAGGAGACACCCCAATAGCGTATGACGCCCTCAAAACATACCTTCTGCAGCAGTACTCGCCGTCGCCAGCCGCCCGTATAGCAAAGCTTTTTCAGCTCTCGCAACAACCGTTGGGGGACCAAAGGGCTTCGCTTGCCCTCAGGGAGATGACCAGTATCGCTCGCCTTCAACCTGCCGCAGACGGCTCTCCTCGTGAGGTGAACCTACTTCGTGCCCTTTGGATACGCCGTTTACCCGAACCTGTACGCGCTGCCATACCCGATGTCGATAGTTTACCCATAAAGGACTTGATGCCCAAAGCCGACGCCCTTATGGACAGCCACTTCAAGACCTCCATCAACGCCTCCACCCCTGACAACGAGGATGCCTATTCAACGTCAACCGAAGCTGACATGAATGCCGTAGGACATACACGCCTACCCCGTGACGTGCCGAAGCGGCGACAAAGCCGCCCACCACCCACCAATCGCTCGCACCCCAACGAACGACTTCAACAGCCACTTACAACCTCCCATCCGCCGCAGTTTTGCTACTACCACTTCAGATTCTGGGCAAACGCGAAGAAATGTGCCAAGGATTGTCAGTGGCCAAAAAACCTTTAAGTATGCCATTGCTTGTGGCGGTGGCCTCCCATGTTTCTAATCTTTTCTTTTTACATGATGCAGGAACGTGCGTGCGATTTTTGGTAGGCACGGGTGCTTGTCGTTCTCTTTTGCCAAGGAAACTCTTCAAGGCACAACGTAGTCTGTCTACATCTGCCGACGTCCGCTTGGTAGCTGCCAACGGATCTGCGATACCCACCTACGGGTACGAGAACCTCACATTATCGTTCGGAAACGGTAAATTCAATTGGAAGTTTCTCGTTGCTGACGTCACAATGCCAATCCTCGGTGCGGATTTCCTCTCTCATTTCCACCTTCTGGTCGATGTCGCCCACCGACGATTGGTCAACGCAGACTCGTACTTGTCGACACCTCTTCAACCCGCCCCCTCTAACCTCGCTCTCCACATCAGCGCACCTACGGATGCCTACGCCCACCTCCTCACGTCGTACCCGGAAGTTTTCCGTCCAGAACTTCGCCAAACGCCCATGGTTCCTGCCAAGCACGGTATTTATCACCATATCAAGACGACGGGACCCCCAGTCTTCGCAAAATTCAGACGTCTGGCACCGGAACGATTGGCAGCCGCCAAACAGACGTTCGCCGAAAGGGAGAAAATGGGCCTTTGCCAAAAGGCCTCCAGCCCATGGTCGTCACCCTTACACATCGTTCTGAAGAAAGACGGCTCCCTCCGTCGGTGCGGGGATTACAGGCGCCTGAACATGCAAACAGAACCGGATCACTACCCCCTCCCAAACATTGCCGATGTAACCTCCTACCTGCACAAAGCAATGGTTTTCTCTACGCTCGACCTCCTGAAGGGGTATTATCAGGTGCCTATGAACCCAGAAGACATCCCCAAGACCGCCATCACCACTCCGTTTGGCACACACACCTTCAATTACTCCTGTTTTGGCCTTCGTAATGCTGGGGCAACGTTTCAACGTCTCATGGATGGCATCTTAGGGGACCTCCCTTTCTGTGTATGTTATGTGGACGACATACTTGTGTTCTCCTCCTCAAAAGAGGAACACCTCCGTTACCTGCGCATCGTGCTCGACCGCCTGCAACAAAACGGCCTTGTAGTCCGGTACGACAAGTGTACCTTTGGCGCCAACGAAGTGTCGTTCTTAGGGCACCGTATCACTCCTGAAGGAGTCCATCCCCTCCCTGAGAAGGTAGCAGCCGTTCAGAATTTCCCCACGCCCTCGACCGTCAAAGCTCTGCAGGAATTCTTTGGCATGATCAACTATTATCACCGTTTTCTGCCAGCCATTGCCGCCACTCTTCCTCCCCTCTACGCCTCCCTCAAGGGCAAGCCAAAGGACTTGAAGTGGGGTCCCCTTCAAGAAGCGGCCTTCTGCAATGCAAAGAAGGCCCTATCAACCGCTGCGGCTCTCACTTTTCCTATCCCACACGCCCCTCTCCTTCTCTCCACCGATGCCAGCGACGTTGCTATTGGTGCAGTACTCGAGCAGGTGGTCAAAGGCTCACCCCGCCCATTGGCCTTTTTCAGCAGAAAACTGTCCAAGGCAGAATCGGGTTATTCTACCTTCGATCGAGAAATGCTGGCGGTGCACTTGGCTGTCCGTCACTTTCGCCATTTCTTAGAAGGTACGCCTTTCGTCATTCGCACAGACCACTTGCCTCTGGTGCACGCCTTCACTCGACAGTCTGACGCCTGGTCCTCCCGTCAACGCCGACATCTCTCCGCCGTGGCTGAATACAATTGCACCCTCCAATACGTCCCTGGGAAAATGAATCCCGTTGCCGATGCCCTGTCAAGAAACACGTTGGCTGCTGTTCATCTGGGATTGGATTACAACGCCCTGGCAGAAGCCCAACGACAGGATCCAGAGTATCAAGCTTGTAGGACATCCTGCACGTCCCTCCGTTGGGAGGATTTTCCCCTCAAAAACTCCAACACCACCCTCCTCTGTGATGTCAGTACTTGTAGACCGCGACCTTGGATTCCTGCTCCCATGCGCCGACAGGTGTTTGATTTCATCCACGGCCTTTCACATCCCTCGTGCCGTTCTACTGCACAGCTGCTGAAGGCAAAGTTCATTTGGCACGGCATTTCTAAGGATGCTAAGGATTGGGTCCGTGCCTCTACTTCTTGGCAAACTTCCAAAGTACATCGACACACGGATTCAGGAGTGGGCACCTTTCCTCAACCTCAGCGTCGTTTCGCACACATTCACGTCGACGTTGTAGGCCCCCTACCCACATCACAAGGACATCGTTACCTGTTTACCGTCATTGACCGCTCCACTCGTTGGCCTGAAGCCATTCCCATGGAAACTGCAACGTCCGCCTCATGAACATCCACCTTACTCTCTGGATGGATTTCAAGATTCGGTATCCCTGAGCATATTACTTCTGACAGGGGAACCACTTTCACCTCTCAATTATGGACGTCATTAGCGAATCTCCTGGGCATCACCCTACATCAGACAAAGGCCTACAACCCCGCTGCCAATGGAATGGTTGAACGTTTTCATCGCACCCTCAAAGCAGCTTTGATGTCCCGCTGCAAGGATTCCAACTGGTTTACTCAGCTTCCCTGGGTCCTCCTTGAACTAAGGACCACTCCTAAAGACGCCCTCGACGTCTCGGCAGCCGAAATGGTGTATGGCGACCCGTTGGTCGTCCCTGCCGAGTTTTTTCCTTCTACAACCTCCTCCGACGATCTCCAACGCATACGTCACGTCGTGGGAAAATTTACTCCGTGCCGCCAGACTTACAAGCCCCCAGCGAAGCATCACATACCAATGGACTTGCACTCTGCAACGCACGTCTTCTTGCGCAACGACACCAGCAAGCCACTGTTAACACCCCCTTACACGGGACCTTTCCTCGTGATGCGACGCAGTCCGAAAGCATTCCTTCTAAACATTCGGGGCAAAGAAGACTGGGTCTCCATTGATCGTCTAAAACCTGCTTATCTTCTGCCAGATGACCCGCCTACAGTTCGCCTCTCTAGATCAGGGCGCCCTATTTAACATGTACAGTATGTCATTTTTAGGGGGGGAGCCATGTACCAACCGTGTGTCACACAATTGTACATAATTCCTATTGTATATATTATGCTTGTATCTGCGCTCTTCCCTCGTACTAAAAAGAACCTGAATGATCATGTCTCCGGTTTTCCTCTGAACTTTGTCTGTCTCTCGAACATGCCATGTCCTGTTGCCTTGCCGTTTTGTATATAAAGGAGAGTGTTCTATAATAATATAACTCAGTCGTTTCCAATCTGCCTTTGAGTTCACATCCTCTCTCGGCCCGTCACAATATATTGCAAACAGAAAACTATACTCTTATTATACAGTAGTTAATTTCTAACATATCTTGGTTACCCTTGTGCAGGCTTCTGCTGAGACTAAACCTATATTGAAAGAATAGAATTCCTTCAATACTCTGATTTAAAATCACTTATCCTTAACCCATAGTATTAAATAATAAGAAGGGTCAGTGGCAGTGTACACTTTTCTATCCCTAGTGGTTAGAACCCTTTTCGTTCGAGTTGCCTTGATAAAGGAATATCTTTATATTTATTACTAGGAGGAGGTTACGGCAATTGCTCAATATTCCTTTCTAGCTTACTATCCTAAGTTATAATAATTAAAAGATGACTATTACATATTGCTTATCAGGTGAGATAAGCAATTGTATACTAATTCTCCTTTCCTTTCTTTGCAGGAGGACCCCCAGATGAAATGTGTTGCAGTCTTCTGCAATATTAAGAGTAAGTTCTTTTACGGTCATAATGCAGGCAGGTCTCATGCACCCTGCAATATTATTTCCGAGTCCCTGCAATATTGGGACCCCCATGTTTGCAATATCTGTTGGACAATAGTGTCCGAAGTTTTTGATAATCTCAAGTCAATGGAGTCTAGGGATGCAGCAAGTAAGAAACTACGCAAATGGGTAAGACGGTTCCAGAAGATCTCTCTGGGACCATACCTACTTAACGATAGGATACGTAGCTTACTATTCCCGAAAACAAGTAGTGAAATAGTGGTGTCCAGGCACGATTTGCACCTCCCTGCGTCCAGACTGCTGTTGGGACGGAGGGCAGGAGGGCACCCCTTGAAGAAGATGACGATGTCGTGTCAGAATTGCTTCCGTCTCTGCCGGCCCAGGAGCCGTTAACCTTATCGTGTTCACTTTCTACTACTCTATTAGATAAAATGGACCAGTTACTGGCCCATCTTACGGGTCTAATGGAAAACTTTTTCAAACAAAGCGAAACAAAGGAAGCTCCACTCATCGCCTCCGGAGGGTCATACAAGTGACCCAGAGACCAAGACCTCCCGACATGCTCCAAAACCAATCCCTGGAGGTATGCGGAGCTTATGCCGATTTTAGACAGCAAACTCTACATCTCAGAGAAGATGAGAGCTGTTCCTTTAGACGAAATCCAGTTTTGGCCAAGCTTTAATGCTTTCCCTGATTGCTTCATTCTACTGAAGCATGAACCAACGTCAGAAAAAGAAACAGAACCGGAGGAAGTCATGATTCTCGACCATGATGAGGCACAGGCTTTCCTGTCAAGTAGCCTGAGAAAGGCGGGTTACTGGGTGTCGATAGTGTTTGCACTGAGTAAGAGATACCCTACCTTTCTTGTTCCTGCTTCAATAGCATTCCCCTTTACGTGGAAGGCATTTAGATATGTTGCCAAGGCAGTGGAGGCAGGCAATCCATGTCCAACACTTGAGGAGTGCAAGCCTCTGTCACTAGCCTTACCCATGCAGGAGAAGGATTGGAAGGAAGTCCACTTAACCTTTTCAGTAGGGAAACTAGACGCGGACATCGCTGGACGACAGTTTAGCGAGAATCTCCCTAAACTTTCTGAGTTTCTTTTGTGCAAGGAACAAGAGACAAAGGAGAGACTTGCGGCCTCCTTATCCCTACAAAACTGCATGGAGATGTGCTCAGCCTATCGAAGTATCCCAGACATGCTCATGGTCCTGGCCAAAATGCATATGGCCACCTTAGTTAAAGACCTATATGCCTTTATGAAGGCTAGGAGAGCCTGTAGGGGGTTCGTGTTTGCTGCTGCAACAGTGAAACATGAACCCAGGAAGCTGATATCTTCCAACATCTGGGGTAATGATCTCTTTCCAAACGAGGTAGTCAAAGAGGTAATCGAGAAAGCCACCACGGAGATTAGGAACCTTCTCCAGAAGTGGGACATCCCTCCAAAGAAGAAGTCTTCCACGGATGTGGGTCCCCAACCTATAAGGACGACGAAAAAGTCTAGACTTTTTCCCAAGTCTGTTCAACAACATCCCACTGTTTCTATGACAGTGGTGCCCTATTCTGGCGGTCGAAGAGGTAAACCTTCTGATCAGTCGAAGCAAAGAGGCGCTTCTGGTAGGAGGGAGGTTTCAATGGGATCGTCGGACCTTCGATCCTTGGCCCAAGGCCTAATCAAGATTGGACTAGGATGGAAACTAGACATGCCTCCAGCATCATTTCCTCAACTATTCTAACACTCCAAACCCGTATTAGAAGACTATACCCTATAGCTCTAGAGCATACATGTATTAAGGAAAGCAAAGTCCATCAAATTCCAGGGAAGGCTGTTTTGTGTTCTCAAGAAGGACTCAAGAAAAATCAACAAGTTAAAAAAAACAGCAAGTTCAGGATGTTAATCCTTCTACACCTAAGGACCCTATTACAAAAAGGGGCGTTCACAGTTTTGATAGACCTGACAGTGGCCTATTGGGAGCTTCTAGTCAGTCGCCACCTCTCCTCCTACCAAGGATTTAAGTTACAGTAGTGTACCAACCGTGTGTCACACAATTGTACATAATTATTTTGTATATATTATGCTTGTATCTGCGCTCTTCCCTCGCACTAAAAAGAACCTGAATGATCATGTCTCCGGTTTTGCTCTGTAATATTGTCTGTCTCTCGAACATGTTATGTCCTGTTGCCTTGAGGTTTTGTATATAAAAGAGAGTGTTCCTTAATAAACAACTCAGTCGATTGCATCCTGCCTTTGAGTTCACAACCTTCTCTCAGCACGTCACATTGGTGACCCCGGAAGTCGACTCGCTCCCACCGCCTTCCACCCCCACCCCCTCGCCCCTTCATCGTTGTTACTATGACGGACTCTACGGCAGTTGGTGCTGTGGCCGCTCCATTCAAACTTTCCTCGTTTGCCAGCGGAGAGGCGTTTGCTTGGTTTCAGCGCGCAGAAGTCCAGTTTCGTATCAGGGGCGTGACTCGCTCAACCACCAAAGCAGATTATGTTCTCGCGGCGATACCCGAGGACACCTTCCCAGAAATATCCGACTGGCTTTGTGAACAAGGAGACACCCCAATAGCGTATGACGCCCTCAAAACATACCTTCTGCAGCAGTACTCGCCGTCGCCAGCCGCCCGTATAGCAAAGCTTTTTCAGCTCTCGCAACAACCGTTGGGGGACCAAAGGGCTTCGCTTGCCCTCAGGGAGATGACCAGTATCGCTCGCCTTCAACCTGCCGCAGACGGCTCTCCTCGTGAGGTGAACCTACTTCGTGCCCTTTGGATACGCCGTTTACCCGAACCTGTACGCGCTGCCATACCCGATGTCGATAGTTTACCCATAAAGGACTTGATGCCCAAAGCCGACGCCCTTATGGACAGCCACTTCAAGACCTCCATCAACGCCTCCACCCCTGACAACGAGGATGCCTATTCAACGTCAACCGAAGCTGACATGAATGCCGTAGGACATACACGCCTACCCCGTGACGTGCCGAAGCGGCGACAAAGCCGCCCACCACCCACCAATCGCTCGCACCCCAACGAACGACTTCAACAGCCACTTACAACCTCCCATCCGCCGCAGTTTTGCTACTACCACTTCAGATTCTGGGCAAACGCGAAGAAATGTGCCAAGGATTGTCAGTGGCCAAAAAACCTTTAAGTATGCCATTGCTTGTGGCGGTGGCCTCCCATGTTTCTAATCTTTTCTTTTTACATGATGCAGGAACGTGCGTGCGATTTTTGGTAGACACGGGTGCTTGTCGTTCTCTTTTGCCAAGGAAACTCTTCAAGGCACGACGTAGTCTTTCTACATCTGCCGACGTCCGCTTGGTAGCTTCCAACGGATCTGCGATACCCACCTAACCTCGCTCTCCTCATCAGCGCACCCACAGATGCCTACGCCCACCTCCTCACGTCGTACCCGGAAGTTTTCCATCCAGAACTTCGCCAAACGCCCACGGTTCCTGCCAAGCACGGTATTTATCACCATATCAAGATGACGGGACCCCCAGTCTTCGCAAAATTCAGACGTCTGGCACCGGAACGATTGGCAGCCGCCAAACAGACGTTCGCCGAAATGGGTGAAATGGGCCTTTGCCAAAAGGCCTCCAGCCCATGGTCGTCACCCTTACACATCGTTCTGAAGAAAGACGGCTCCCTCCGTCCGTGCGGGGATTACAGGCGCCTGAACATGCAAACAGAACCGGATCACTACCCCCTCCCAAACATTGCCGACGTGACCTCCTACCTGCACAAAGCAAAGGTTTTCTCTACGCTCGACCTCCTGAAGGGGTATTATCAGGTGCCTATGAACCTAGAAGACATTCCGAAGACCGCCATCACCACTCCGTTTGGTACCTACACCTTCAATTCCTCCTGTTTTGGCCTTCGTAATGCTGGGGTAACGTTTCAACGTCTCATGAATGGCATATTAGGGGACCTCCCTTTCTGTGTATGTTATGTGGACGACATACTTGTGTTCTCCTCCTCAAAAGAGGAACACCTCCGTCACCTGCGCATCGTGCTCGACCGCCTGCAACAAAACGGCCTTGTAGTCCTTTACGACAAGTGTACCTTTCGCGCCAACGAAGTGTCGTTCTTAGGGCACCGTATCAATCCTGAAGGAGTCCATCCCCTCCCTAAGAAGGTAGCAGCCGTTCAGAACTTCCCCGGGCCCTCGACCGTTAAAGCTCTGCAGGAATTCTTAGGCATGATCAACTATTATCACCGTTTTCTGCCAGCCATTGCCGCCACTCTTGCTCCCCTGTATGCCTCCCTCAAGGGCAAGCCAAAGGACTTAAAGTGGGGTCCCCTTCAAGAAGCAGCCTTATGCAATACAAAGAAGGCCCTATCAACTGCTGCGTCTCTAACTTTTCCTATCCCACACGGCCCTCTCCTTCTCTCCACCGATGCCAGCGACGTCGCTATTGGTGCAGTACTCGAGCAGGTGGTCAAAGGCTCGCCCCGCCCATTGGCCTTCTTCAGCAGAAAATTGTCCAAGGCAGAATCAGGTTATTCTACCTTCGATCAAGAATTGCTGGCGGTGCACTTGGCTGTCCGTCACTTTCGCCATTTCTTAGAAGGTACGCCCTTCATCATTCGCACAGACCACATGCCTCTGGTGCACGCCTTCACTCGACAGTCTGACGCCTGGTCCGCCCGTCAACGCCGACATCTCTCCGCCGTGGCTGAATACAATTGCACCCTCCAATACGTCCCTGGGAAAATGAATCCTGTTGCCGATGCCCTGTCAAGAAACACGTTGGCTGCCGTTCAACTGGGATTGGATTACAACGGCCTGGCAGAAGCCCAACGACAGGATCCAGAGTATCCAGCTTGTAGGACATCCTGCACGTCCCTCTGTTGGGAAGACTTTCCCCTCAAAGACTCCAACACCACCCTCCTCTGTGACGTCAGTACTGGTAGACCGCGACCTTGGATTCCTGCTCCCATGCGCCGACAGGTGTTTGATTTCATTCACGGCCTTTCACATCCCTCGTGCCTTTCTACTGCACAGTTGCTGAAGGCAAAGTTCATTTGGCACGGCTTTTCTAAGGATGCTAAGGATTGGGTCCGCGCCTGTACTTCTTGCCAAACTTCCAAAGTACATCGACACACGGATTCAGGAGTGGGCACCTTTCCTCAACCTCAGCGTCGTTTCGGACACATTCACGTCGACGTTGTAGGCCCCCTACCCACATCACAAGGACATCGTTACCTGTTTACTGTTATCGACCGCTCCACTCGTTGGCCTGAAGCCATTCCCATGGAAACTGCAACGTCCGCCTCATGTACATCTGCCTTACTCTCTGGATGGATTTCAAGATTCGGTATCCTTGAGCATATTACTTCTCACAGGGGAACCACTTTCACCTCTCAATTGTGGACGTCATTAGCGAATCTCCTGGGCATCACCCTACATCGGACAACGGCCTACAACCCCGCTGCCAATGGAATGGTTGAACGTTTTCATTGCACCCTTAAAGCAGCTTTGATGTCCCGCTGCAAGGACTCCAACTGGTTTACTCAGCTTCCCTGGGTCCTCCTGGGACTAAGGACCACTCCTAAAGACGCCCTCGACGTCTTGGCAGCTGAAATGGTGTATGGCAACCCGTTGGTCGTCCCTGCTGAATTTTTTCCTTCTACAACCTCCTCCGACGATCTCCAGCGCATACGTCACGTCGTGGGAAAATTTACTCCGTGCCGCCAGACTTACAAGCCCCCAGCGAAGCATCACATACCAACGGACTTGTACTCTGCAACGCACGTCTTCCTGCGCAACGACACTAGCAAGCCACCACTAACGCCCCCTTACACAGGCCCTTTCCTTGTGATCCGACGTAGTCCGAAAGCATTCCTACTAAACATTCGGGGCAAAGAAGACTGGGTCTCCATTGATCGTCTAAAACCTGCTTATCTTCTGCCAGATGACCCGCCTACAGTTCGCCTCTCTAGATCAGGGCACCCTATTTAACATGTACAGTATGTCCTTTTTAGGGGGGGAGCCATGTACCAACCGTGTGTCACACAATTGTACATAATTATTTTGTATATATTATGCTTGTATCTGCGCTCTTTCCTCGCACTAAAAAGAACCTGAATGATCATGTCTCCGGTTTTGCTCTGTAATATTGTCTGTCTCTCGAACATGTTATGTCCTGTTGCCTTGAGGTTCTGTATATAAAGGAGAGTGTTCCTTAATAAACAACTCAGTCGATTGCATCCTGCCTTTGAGTTCACAACCTTCTCTCGTCCCGTCACAGTAGATAAAGTATGTCCTAAGAGCCATACTCTTCGAACTAAACACAGTCCTAAGTGTCTTCACGAAATTGGCGAATGCAGTCATGCCATAACCATGCCTCTTCTTTCCCTTTGGGATGTAGAAGGAGATCACATGGTCGGTCAAGAGACTACAATAACCATCAGGATTTCAAGACGCTAGCAGGAAAGAGTTCTGAACTTTCTCCAGTTTGCAGAAGTGACAGACCAAGTACTAAGTGCACAGCTGAAAGGTGCGTCAAGAATCTGGAGAAGATACGCATCAAACGCTCGAAGATATCTAAAATGACCGATATCGGTCTTACCTTGATCGCTTCTCAACCGATGGTCGAAGGCCAAAAGCCTATTGAGGACCGTGCCCTTGCAACTAGCTCGACTATCGAAGATCATCCACATGGATGCCTCGACAAAAAAAATGTGGAGTTCACGTCCATTAGAGGAAAGCCAAAGGGACTTGGTCATCTCTACTCAAGGCCATTCTCATCTACCTTTTGGAAGCCATGTCAGTTCTGTTGATGTTGTGGAAACTCTCTTCACGCAGATCAGGCCTCCTCAGGCTGATCTGGGACAGCGAAGTGATAGTAAGACGTCTGAACCGACAAGGCTCGAGATCGTCCCATGTAATATAGGCGATGTTAGCCATCCCTCACCTAAAGAGATTGTACCAATTAGCAGTTCACGTACAAATGATCCGCAATGTGACAGCAGATACCCTACTCAGGCTCAAGCCGATTGCGTCAGAATGGTCCACAGATGCAGAACCATTTTCTTCCAGAATGGAACAAGTCCCCGAAATGCAGATCGACCTTTTCATGACGAGCGTCATCAAGAAACTAACTCGATATGTAGCCCCATACGAGGACCCTCTAGAGGAGATAACGGACACCATGTCTCTAGTATGGAATGGATGGACCCGGAAATTCCTGTTCCTTCCATCCAATCTCCTGCTGAAGGTCCGCAACATGCTGAGATCCTTCCAAAGAAAGGCTACTATAATGGATTCCAAATAGCCCAAGAGCAACTGGAGGGACTGACCCTTGTACTGAACCCAGCACTATCTCAAAGGGTTTAGAAGTTAATTGTCTTTGATTTATCA